>NW_007728402.1:269309-309040 GCF_000696425.1 Galeopterus variegatus
AGTGAGGCGCGGGAGCAACGCCGAGGGTTGCAATCCCGTTGCCGGTCCCCGGTCTGGTACGGGGGCAACACTGAGGGTTGCGATCCGTTGCCGGACACGGAAAAAGACAAAAAGACAAAAAAAAAAAAAGGTCTGAAGAAAACAGAAACAAAGAACAAAAAGCAGATTGGTCATTTCAAAGTTACTTTCCTTGTAAGGAGGGGACAGGGAGACAGAATAGATAAATAACTGATTGTTTAACATCAGATTACTTCTTTTGTGTAAGGATGAAAGCAGAGGGAACTTCATTATCATGCCTATCAAAGATTGAAGCTGGCCTGTTTGGGAAATTGGCTGTCTCTCAACTCAGTTTAGGTTCAGGTTGGTGATGTGGAACTCTAGCAGGGGTGGCTTAATTTTTATTTTTTTTTTTTTTTTTTTTTTTGTCTTTTTGTCTTTTTCCGTGTCCGGCAACGGATCGCAACCCTCAGTGTTGCCCCCGTACCAGACCGGGGACCGGCAACGGGATTGCAACCCTCGGCGTTGCTCCCGCGCCTCACTCAGCCAGTGAGCGGGAACCGGTCTGTATATGGGATCCGAACCCTCGGGTGGGAGCGCCGCCGTGCTTCCCAAGCGGTGCACTATCCAGTGCGCCACCGGGCCGGCCCTTAATTTTGATTTTTTAGTCTGGTCGATTGGAGTCTAGTGCAGGAACTTAGTCCAAAACAATGGCTTCCAATAATTTTTAGTTAACATTAGGTTACCTCTAGATTACATCTCATCTGGGTACACTTTCCCCCTTCTGATTCCATCTCCCTTATCCCCAACCTCTGAGCCTCTGCACAGGCAGTAAAATCCCCTGAAAACTCTTCTCTTATGCTTCCTTTACTTTCTTGTTCTAAATGAAACTTGGTTCCCACCTGATATCACTGCTTTTTCTCCATCTCTTTCATAAGATGGCCAATGTATCACTTGACCTGGGATTCATGTGTGGGCCTTTGCTCCCCACTACCACTTCCAGATCATTTTCCATCCTTCCCTAAAAATACCCAGCTTTGAGTCTTGTGTCATTGGACTATCCATCCATTAACCTTCCTTGTCACAGTCATGTACTGATCCCCCAGGTCATATGACCTTACTCCTTGATGAATTCATGTCCTGACTCCATTCATTCTCCCTAACACTTCTTCTGTCATGATGCTTAGTCATTTTGATATCCATGTAGGAGATTACTAATACCCTGGTGTTTTAGTAAGGTTTCTCCTGAAAGTGGACTTTGAAACAAGGACTTTGGGGTAAAAGTGGTTTCTTTGGGAGATAACCCAGGAAGCAGTAAGATAGGGAAGGAGGAAAAACCTCTGTAAACGTGTTCCATCAAGGCCCCTACCATGAATAAAGGGGACTCAAGGCCACTGAGACCTTGGGGAAATATCCTGAGTGCCCCACAAAATTGCTTTCCAAAGAACAAGAGGCTGGGGCACTTATCCACTGGCTTCTGACCCTATTAGCTGAGGGTTATTCTGTGAAGCATTATCTTCCTTGTACTTTGCTGTACTTGCCTGTGAACCTAGCAAGCTCTTGGGCCTTCAGAGAAGACCCTGAGGTGAGAGTAGAAAGGAGAGATGCCCTTTTTGGGTGGAAAACTGTTAGGTGGAGTCTGAGCTTACATGGAATATTCACTTTAGCTGCTATTGAAATCAGAATTAGGTCAAGGGGATGTGACTGGGACACCAAAAGGGTCTGGAATGCTCCTTAGTTCCCTGACCTCTTCTTTTCCAGTGAGTCTGTCCTCCACCCTACCTTATCTACTCTCTCCCTTGATCATAGCTTAGTCCTTGTCATTACTAATATCTGCCACCAATAACAGTCTAAGCTCAATTTTACCTTCCAACTACCACTTCCCATCTTTCCAGCCCGGTCCCTCTTGTATCTTGACTCCAGCAATCCTTAGGCCCTCATCTGGATGTGCAGTACTTTGATCCTACTGTCTTTTCTCACTTTGATACTACTGTCTTTTCTCTCTTTCACCCTTTTAATTCAACTTAAATCCAGTGGTCAATCATCATACTCACTTACATGCATATATGCTCAACTCCCTCCATCATTCTCCCTCAGCAAAAAGCCATCATTGGTTATGTCCTGTTCAATGCCTATTCAGAGCCTGCAACTGAGTGGCTGAATATGGCATTAGAATCAAACAGATCCTCCTGAAGCTCCTGGTCAAGATGGTGGAATAGATAGTCCCCGGCTTCACCCTCTTCCACAAATCAACCAATTTACAATGATAAAAAGCAACAACAGCTGAGCTTGGGCCACTAGAGCTCAGGGGAAGAGGAGGACAGACCTGCAGAATGCATGAAGGCAGGAGAAGCCACAATGAGAGAAGGAAAAAAACTCTCTAACCATTTCATGCGGCAGTCACTTTAAGGCTGGAGCTGCTGAGCACTGGGAGCAGGAGCCAGCAAAAGCTGCAGCTGTGCCCTTCAGATGGAGTTGCTTGGATGCAACAGGGGAGAAGAGGGTCTTTTTGGCCCCCAGGCCAACAAGACCACTAATAGGGTTCCCACATAGGGGCAAGGAGCCACAACAACTGAAAAAAAGGAGCCACTCAGAGGCCAGTGAGTCATCATGAGGAACCAGCGCATGGCCCATCCCATGGGAAGTGTTTGCAGCATGGGCGATGGGGAAGACAGGCCCACCAGAGGAACACTGGGGCACAGCAAGGACAGCTGATCTGACCCCAATCAGTGTAGGACCACTCAGAAGAGACTGGTCAGGAGTATAGAATTGCATGTGGTGCAGTTTGATGAAAAGACTCAGGCCCAGATCAGAGTTTCTACACAACCCATGTGCACTAGGTCTCTGGAGAGCTGGAAGTACCTATAAAGTCAACCATTACAACATGAGCAGCACAAAAAGCTTTCCCTAGGGAAGCAGCAGCAAAGCAGCAATTTAGCTCAACCACACAGCTCAAGTACTGGCCCCTACAGTAAGTTCCCCCATTTTAGAAGTCAGCAAAGGACAAAAAATTAGTTCCAGCCCAGGCACACTGCCAGAACTTCAGGGCCTGCCCAGGGGACCTGAGGCATGAAGCCGGGACTGGACCCTCCTCCCACAACCAGGCATACTGCCAGCACCAAGGAGCATGTGAAAAATATCACCTCCATATGGGTGGCCCACCACAGCCACCACAATAACCACAGTTGCCATGAAAGCAGCTCGATGCCACAACCACCACACAGATGGTCCACCAGCCACTGGAGTGCATTGACACAAGGAGAGTCTCCAGCAGATGCCAAAGAAAAGAAGGAGATGTCTCTTTCCACAAAGCCCATTCTAGAGTGACAGAAGCAGCATCTGCTCTATGATACTATTGGGGGACCTAATCACACCTCTCAGCATTGGACAGATCATCTAGGCAACAAATCAACAGAGTAACCATTATTCTTTCAGAAGGAGATAAGAATTCTAGGGTAATTAGAGGGGGAGAGGGGAGGGACAGGGAGATGGGGAGAGATGGGACAAGGGGCATAAAGAATAAGTACAATATGTGACAATATATATGCTAGTAATATTGATTTGATCAACATATCTCAATGTTGAACCCTAAAAATATGTATAATCAATTATGATTCAATAAAAAAAAAAATCAAACAGGTCCTGCCACTTATGAGCTGTGAGACCTGGGGCACATGAATTAACCCTGATGAATCTTAGTTTCCTTAGCTATGCTGAGTTATCTCAATTAGAATTCAGGACAACTAGTCTCAGGTTGGCACTTAGGGCTGCCTGGGGAATCATAATATATTTCCTTAGTCCCTTCACTCCCCCATCATTGTAGATAAGGTCCAATCTTCTCCTTTTCTCCTTTCTTTTTAAACCTCACAAATTCCTCACTGTTAGCTAATGACCCAGCTTCCGACCTCAATCAGAGAAGAGGAGCAAAGAGAATGTTCTAATAGCCCATCGACTGCCTCATGCCCAGTTTAAATGATACGTAAGGTCTCCACAAGGAGGGATTAAATTCCAGCATCAAATGTATTAATCTATATAACATGCATGGAACCATGCCTGACATACAGTAAGCATTATACATGTTAGCTCTTATTATTATTACATTTATTGAGTGCTTACGTGCATAACTACGCTATGCTTTACATATAGTATTAAAGCAAATCCTCAATAATAACTCTTGGTATAGATGCTATTTTTATCCTAATTTTACAGATAAGAAAACTAAGACCCAGCAGGGTTAAATAATATGCCCAAGGTTATCACAGCTTATAAATAGCAGGACCTGTTTGGTTCTAAAGCCCATACGACTTCAAAAAGTTTATGAAAGGATTTGTATTATCTTTTAATTCCATTTTCCATGAACTTTTTGAAGTACCCTTGTATTCTTAAGCACTATACAGGATTCTTGGTCATTAGAACACATAAAAATCACCTGGGATACTTGGGGAAAAGGCAGATTTGGAACCTAACTCCTGACCTATGAAGCAGAATCTTCAGAGGGTGGAGCCTGGAAATTTGATTTTTAAATAAGCATCCCAGGTTATTTTGACATAAGTGATACAACAACCACATTTGAGAGACTCCTTTATAAACCCTTTAATGTATACAAAGAAAGCAAATGAGAAAAATAAAGCAAACCGTCAACAGTGGATATCTTAGAAAGGGGGAGAGAGGAAATTATAGAGAACTTTCATTTTCTAAGGTATTATGATTTAACATGATGTTTAAGTTTTAAACATGTTAAATGTTTAAATGAGCAGATGACTTCTAAAAGATTTTAAATAAATAAAAAGTAAAAATTATCCCATTTCTTACTAACAAGGGTCAAGCATTAGTAACATTTTTTTTCTTCCAGTTTTCCCCCCTATTCAGGTAGGAAAATAGTAGTCTTCTGAGTCAGATGTTTTTTTTCTCCATGTGATACTCAGAGGTCTAGGAAGCCCTAATTACCATCTTCCTCCATCTCTTGGGTCTGTTTTCCTCCTCCCTCTCCAAAACTTGGTGCCACATCTAGTTTTTCACCAATTCTTTAATCTATATATATTTTGTTGATTAAACATTAAATAATCCCTTCATATGTGCAAAAACCTTTGTTTATTTGCCTCTTACAATTCAAAAGCTTTGACTTTATAGCTATTGTGTTTAAAATGGAGTTCAAGAGCCTATTTTGTAAGTAATAATTCCACTGGGGCATGCCAATAATTGTTTGAATTTCTATACAAAAGTGAAAAAAATAAGCACAAAAATATTTTTCAGTAATTTATATCATACTACTGAGTGAAAAAAAAAAGATGTTAAAGAGTATAAGCAGTATGCCATCATTTGTGGGGGCAGGAAAAAAGCATACATACCTGAAAGCTTACATATGCACAAAATATCCTAGGGATTCACAAGAAACTTGTAACCGTGGTTGTCTCTAAGAAGGAAGAATGGATGTCCTGAGGACTGTGGAGGAAGGGAGGCTCTTTTTTAAAAAATTTTCCCTCAATATTTAATTATGAAAATTTTCAAACATAAAGACATGCTGAAAGAATTTTACACAGGGAACACTAGTGTATCCACCACCTAGATTCTGTCATTAACATTTTACTGTACTTGCTTTATCAACCTTTCTATCCAACCACCAGTCCATGTTATTTTTTGATACATTTCAAAATAAATTGTAAATATAACTTCACTTACCCCTACATTCCTCAGCATGAATGTCATTGACTAAATTTCAAATTTTTTTTTTTTTTTTTTTTAAAGATGACCGGTAAGGGGATCTTAACCCTTGACTTGGTGTTGTCAGCACCACGCTCAGCCAGCGAGCAAACCGGCCATCCCTATGTGGGATCCGAACCCGGGGCCGCGGTGTTATTAGCACCGCTCTCTACCGAGTGAGCCCCGGGCCGGCCCCTAAATTTCAAATTTTTTTTTTTTTTTAAAGATGACCGGTAAGGGGATCTTAACCCTTGACTTGGTGTTGTCAGCACCACGCTCAGCCAGCGAGCAAACCGGCCATCCCTATGTGGGATCCGAACCCGGGGCCGCGGTGTTATTAGCACCGCACTCTACCGAGTGAGCCACGGGCCGGCCCCTAAATTTCAAATTTTGTTTACTATTTTTTTCTTTTGAATAAAATGCATAAATCTCAAGGGTACACTGGCTGAGTTTTGACAAATGCATATACCTGAATAACCCATGTCCCAATATAGAACACTGCATCACCCCAGAGAGTAAAAGGAGGCCTACTTTTTATCGTATTCCTTTTAGCATCTACTGAATTTTGTACTGTGTGCTAGTGTTCGCTATTTTAAAATAAATTAAATATTTAAGCATTGTAATAATTTTAACATTTTTATAAGTTTAGGCTATCAAGTCTAAATTGGATAAGAAAGAAAAATAGGTGGGGATGATAGATATCAAGGAAG
The DNA here is from genome assembly GCF_000696425.1 of Galeopterus variegatus. Lineage (NCBI taxonomy): Eukaryota > Metazoa > Chordata > Mammalia > Dermoptera > Cynocephalidae > Galeopterus > Galeopterus variegatus. Next base: position 275,717 of record NW_007728402.1, read on the forward strand.
TGGTAGGGTCAATGGAACAGAGAACTCATTGAAGCCAAGGAGTTGTAGCAGTGGTGTCACCAGAACAAGTGAGTTAGGAGAATAGAATGTTTTGGGGGTAGTATGACAACTCTACTTTCTGTTCAATTTTTCCATAAACCTAAAACTGCTGTAAACATAAAGTCTACTACAAAAACAACAACAAAAGTAGTCATAAGGTTTAGTCATAAGGCGCCATTTAGAAGGAATTGGTGGCTCGCTTGGATGGAGATAAGGATGTCAGTCCCCCTCCCTATCATATGCTCTTAAACACATTGTATTTTTCCTTTACAGTATTTATCACAGCTCCAATTAAGTAATATTTGATTCGTGTGGGTATACTTAATATTTGGCCTCCTTATTAGACCATAAACTCCAAGAGGGCAGGAGTCTTTCCTGTTTTACTTAATCCTGTATTTCCAGTGCCTAGTACATATACTTGTAGGTGCTCAAATTATTATTAACTATTTACTTGGATTCTTTAAACAGGGTCACCCCTCTTTTCTGCTTTTACTCCCAAGTTCCTACTCATTCCTACATATTACGAATGCATGAATGCATACTGTTTGTAAGCATGCGTAATACAATACTCGGTACCCTGTAGGTTCTACATGTAAACTATATTCTTTTCTTTTGGCCAGTGGTTTGTGGTCTAAAGGGATAAGACTTGGGGGCTTATGGTGTAGGATCTTCTAGGATAATGTGACTTCAGGAAATCTAAGATAAATATTCATTCCCTGAACAATATTTTACAGAATGTCTAAACGCCAGGCACTTTTTAATAGAAATATTAATAATTAACACATTTGGGCATTCCATCATTCAACAAATATTTACTGGGCGCCTTCTATGTGCCAATTCTTACGGAAAACAGTTGTTACAAGCTTTCCTTGCTCATGTCCATGATAGCGACTCCCCGGATTTGGGACGGCGGTTGAGGGAAAACATCGGTCCCGCCAGCAGAGGGCGTGCTCCCGCCCTCTCCGAGGCCGCGGGACCCACCGAGGCTTCCAGGCTCCCACGCTCGCTCCCGAGCGCGCCCCTGCCCGCCGCGTCACGTGATGCGGTCGCTGAACCTGAGCTGCTGGGCCTAAGCCGAGCTAAATTCGTTGCTGGTGGCCGCTGCGGTTGCAACCACAAAGGCTAATCCAAAGGAGTGGGGGACGCTCGTGGAGTCGATGCTTCCTTTTCCAAGTCAGGTCGGCTCCCGTTACCTTCTCACCATTCGCCGTTCCCGCCTGCTTGAGCGTTTGCATGAGGTCTTTCGTGTGGAGAAGCTCCGGTGACCATGTAGTGGGGAAGAGTGAGGGAACTCCGCTGCCTGGGACGAGGTCAGCGCTGTCGGCGCGCCACCCCGGAGCCCACCACCCCTCCGGTGCGGGCCGGTGGGCCTGTGGGCCCTGGTGGGAACTCCGGCCTCCCGCTGTGGCCTGGCCGGGAGCTCCACGAATTCTCGCGTCGTCTCGCGAGAGTCTAAGTTGAAGGAACATGGCGACGTCTAATCTGTTAAAGGTAAGACCCTCAGTCCAGTCTGGATTTTACTACGTGACCGCCGGGTTCAGCTCCTTAGGAAAGGCCGGGTTCAGGTTCAGCCGCGAAACGTGGGAGTGTTCAGGGGTTGTCCACCGGAAGGGAAGCTGCAGTGGCTGCCGCCGAGGCCCGGAACGCGGGTCTCTGGCCTTGGGGTCCAGAGGCTCTGGTGGTCCCTCCCGCCGGTTGACTGGTGTGTGAAAAGCCCGGCAGAGGGCTGGCGGCGAGCGATGCTTTCAAGGAACCGGCTGTGGCCGAGAGCGGATGATGAATGGTTGTGCTGTTGTTCCCCGACTGATTAGGCCGTTAGTACTCCTAGGGTCTCAGTTTCTTCTGAAGCGAGGGTCTAAGACGCATGAAAGGAAAATCCAAGAAAATGCTGCCTAACAGTTTTCGTTGACTCGACCCCCATCTCGCTCAATTTCTATTCTCATTCTGTCTCCACGAAATTCCACCTCAGACAGCAGTGCCTCCCACTCCACCCCCTTTCTCCCTTTTCTGCACGCTACACCTTTCCTCCCTCCTGTTCTCCCATTCTTGAATTCTTATTTTCCCCTTTTTTCCTTAGGAAACTGCTCCCCAACCCCTACTCCCACTACAGAACTGAACCAGATGACAACTGATGAAGTGCTACCATCATTTTAGGGCATAGGAAAGTTTACATTAGCAGAGAAAATATTTAAAGCTAGTTTTATATAGCAAGGGAGATGTAGGCCTAGAGGAGCAGATTCTCTACCATCAGTTAAAAAGTTTGGAGGAGAGTGAGGAAGCCGTGGAGCTGCTCCGTTCTGTGCTTGTGTTTATAGTAGCAGTCCTTTCTCTTAAAAGTACTTACTGAAGTGGGTAGTGATTAGCTTAGCTCAGAGAACATGAATGCAAAGGATGAACGACCCATCCTTAATACCTTCAGGCAGTGTGGATGAATAGTAGAAAGTAACAGAATGGAAAATATATTAAAAATACTGGAACCTCACCATCATGTCTTTGGACCACCGATATTAATTGCCTAATGATAGGACTGTGTTCTAAAAGCAAGACCATATTTTACTAAGAGGCGTAATATATCATCTTTTTAAAAGGCTAGGGGCCTAGAACTAGACTCCCTGAATTTCTGCCACTTTGCGAAACTTTGGGCAAGTTTCTTAATCTCTCTGTGCCCTAATTTCCTCATCAGTAAGATGGATTTATCAACAGCGCCTATTTTGTAGGCGCATTGTGAAGATTAAATGAGTTAGTATATGTAAAATACTTAAAACAGTGCTTGGCACTTAGTACACAATACAGTAAAGAAAACTTATTCACAGGAATTGAGGAACCCATCTTACTCTCTTATAATAGTATAGCAAAGTTCTAATGCATTGGTTCAGAAAGAAATTTAACTTGTGAAGAGTCCTATTAATGCATCCATGTGTGTACATAAGCAATATCTTATGTTATTAACTGAAATGTGCTTAAGAAATAATTGGGTTCCTGATTCTTTGTGAATTTTTGACTTGTTGATTACCTGGACATAAGGCAAAGTCTTTTCCCCCAAAAAATGATCTCTCAGAAAAAAGCAAGTCACTATTCCACTCTATGCAAAACCTCACAAAAGATTGTTTGGAGGAGATATACATCTAAAGCTACTTCAGTCAATGCTAGTTTAGTTACCTTTTAGAGATTATGAATCTACATCAACAGCATACACTTACAAAATGTAAAAAACTGCCTTAATGTATAGAAAATGGACACTTGGGCTTAAAGATCACAAGGATTTAAAAAGTGCTGCAACTCAAGCAACTTGTATAAATAAAAGCAAAGTGATAATGCTTTGAAGAGAACTGGAAAGTGACTCAGTCACTCTTGTGAACATGAAAACAAATGCCAAACATACACTGGGAAAATTTCAATAGATTTGTTTCATGAAATGTTGACTATGGGAAAAAGAAGAATTTCTAATTATTATTTTATATAGTACTGTATGTGATTTAAAATATGTGTAACTACTGTAATATAATGGACACTGTAAGTAGGCATTTGATTCTTTTATGTATTCAGGTTGGTCAGAAAAACTTTTTTTTTTTTGTCTTCTCATTGGGTAGTGGGAGGTTTGACTTATAGTCATACATTGAAAAGTAGCCAAACATAAAGTGGGAAGACTGAGGCTTGTTTGGGAGAAATATAGTGAGACCCTGCCAGGGTAAATTTGTAACATAATTTGTAGGATCATTTAAATTAAAGGCTGATGGTACCTTAAATAGAGAAAGAGACTGGCTGGGGAGTGGCTAAATTAGCCTCATTTCCTCTTTTGATAGGATTAATAGACTGTTTGATTACAGAAGTACCTTTGGCATTGTGCAATTAGATTTCACCAGAGTATATTTGACAAAATTATAATGTCCTATGGTCAAAACGAAGAAATGTGTGCTACGTGAGAATACAATTAGAATTTGATTCACTACTAGTTAAACACCTGTACCTGAAGAGTGATAAATTATAATCAACCCTAAAGAGAGGTCTTTAGTGTCCTGCTGAAAGTATGTCCTTACCTTGTTTATAAGTAACTTGGATGAAATTAAGTTCATTGAATTTGTGGATGACACAGAGTTCAGAGGGATAGCTAAAATGTTTTGAAAGATAAAATTCAAAACTTTCTTAATGTGAAACCTACAGGTGAGAACCCCTTGCAATAAAAACCACCACCTTTTTTTTTTTAAATGTTGGAACGTGATTGTAATAATTGTATTCCCTTTTTAAAGCAAGTTGGACTGTTGCTGGATCTTGGAAATCTTTTGGGTATACAAAGATTTATGTAGTTCATTTTGTCATATACGTACAGTTATCAACTTTATACAGGTATCTCCAAAAACCTTTCCATACTACTATTTTCTTTATTGTTTTTCCTTACAAAGTGTGTCCATAGAACATTTGTAGGAATCTGATATAATTTCATTTCCTGTTTTACATTACTTGTAATCATTTTTTCTTTATTTTGATTATCCTATGCTGGATCTTGGAAATCTTTTGGGTATACAAAGATTTATGTAGTTCATTTTGTCATATACGTACAGTTATCAACTTTATACAGGTATCTCCAAAAACCTTTCCATACTACTATTTTCTTTATTGTTTTTCCTTACAAAGTGTGTCCATAGAACATTTGTAGGAATCTGATATAATTTCATTTCCTGTTTTACATTACTTGTAATCATTTTTTCTTTATTTTGATTATCCTACTGCAAACAAGTTTTTTTTTTTTTCCCCCCAAAAAAACTTTTTTTTTTTTTTTTTTTTTTGACTGAGCTTCACCTGTCTTAATTCTTAGCATATTACTTTACCTGGCTATTTGAAGTGCCCTTAATTTTCTCGGTCAGTACCACAAACGTTTCTAATTTACCCTGTATTCTTCTCTTTTCCAAGCCACCTCTTAAATTGCCTTCTTCCACCTGTTCTTGTTCAGTCCTCATTTTTTTTCCCCTGGACTTTGCAGCATGTCCTTATTTTTTTTGTTTCCTTTTTTTTCTCACTTCTATGCCTATAAGAAAGTTCATTTGTCTCTATATAAACTTAACCTTTACTCTGCTTCTGCCTCAAACTTTTGCCCTTTTCTCTCTTCATTCACTCTCACAGTTCTTAGAAAAGCAGCCCCCCCTTGCTGCGTTTATAACTCCTCACCTTTTTCCTAATTTACTGTGATATGGCTCACCCCACCCCTCCCACCCAATTAGATTGAAGCTGTCAGTCTTAAGAGCACTATCAACCTCCTGATTGGCAAATGAGATTCTTCTCTAACATTCATCCTCTCTTCTGGAAGTGTTGCTCACTTCCTCTGCTCCTCTTTTGGTTTTTATGACATTATTCTCTCCTTGGTCTACTGTCTCTCAAATCACTTGTGTTTTTCACTGACCTCCCTCCCCTTCCCTCATTTTAATTATTTCTCAGGACTTAATCTTCAGCCCTTTTCTATCTTTGTACTTTTTTTCTGGGACAGTCTTAACTCCCATGATTTCACTATTTTTATCTCTAAGCTCTGATCTGAGCTCTGGACCAAAACACAGTTCTGATCATATCACTTTCCTACTCAGATACCTTTGATGGTTCAAATTCTTTGAGATCTTTCCAGCTGGGTCATCTCCCTAAGAACTAATTAGCTCTTGCTCACTTACACACACACCTACTTGGCTGGTTATTTGTTGGTTCACTAGTATGCCAGAGGGGGTCTTCTCCCTAATAACTAACTCTAATTCTCTCTCCTAATTAGATCTAGGGAAAGGGAGACAGAAGGGAGTAGTGGAGTATACAGTCAACTCATGAGAGAATCCAAACTTTAAAGTGTAATATGAAGCACACTACTTTTCTCAGTGGAAAATTTTTTAACCTTTGAGAGGAAAAAAAGGTGGAAATATAAAGCAGTGATTCAAAGCATCTGTAGAATTTATTCATTATAAAATAATTTTGTTAGATACCTATATGCAGGGGACCATGAAGAATACAAAAATATATAAAACAATGTCCATGCTCTTTGGGAGTTTACCATATACTAAAGGAGATTAAAAGGTACTAATGACTTTACTATAAGGCAAAATTTTCATGTGTGTTACCAACTGCTGTATGGTCCCTTAGGCTGAGGAAATAATTTCTGGTGGGATGACCAAGGAAAGTGTTATGGAGAAAGCATTGGAGCTGGATTTTGAATAATGGGTAGACTTTTTTTTTTTTTTTTTTTGTCTTTTTTGTCTTTTTCCGTGTCCGGCAACGGATCGCAACCCTCAGTGTTGCCCCCGTACCGGACCGGGGACCGGCAACGGGATCACAACCCTTGGCGTTGCTCCCGCGCCTTGCTCAGCCAGTGAGCGGGAACCGGTCTGTATGTGGGATCCGAACCCTCGGGCGGGAGCACCGCCACGCTTCCCAAGCGGCGCACTATCCAGTGCGCCACCGGGCCGGCCCTGGGTAGACTTTTTGTAGGTAGCGATTAGGAGAAAAGTTGGTAGTAGTGGAGATTGGATCAGTTTGGCTGCAGTGTAAGCAAGACTGCATGCTCTTACATTCTATATTGCTGGTGCTCTTTGTTGTAGTATAGTAGCCCAGAATAAAAGGAAAGTCAGGGGCAGATTGTGAAAGGCCTTCAATGTTAGGCAAGGGGGTTTGAAATAAAGTTCCACAGATAATGGGGAATATTTGAAAACTATGTGAGCAGATATATTGTCAAGCCCTTTACCTATTTTTGGTTCTTACACAAAACTATTACTTCTATCTTAATGTGTATCCAAAATCAGATTTGTGGGATGGCCATGGATGAGGGGTATTTGTGCTAATGACATCATGTTCATTGAAGCCATAACAAGAATCTTTAACTCTATGGAAAATTAATTTTTTTATTGAACAAGAATTTAGTGTTTTTTATTTTATTTCTTAGCATTTTTAAATTCTAACTTGATGATGGTGAAGTAGGCCAACAAACTCCTGCCCCTGTATAATTTACATTTTTGTGAGGAAGAGAGGCAGTTAATGTATAAGCAAATAAATATGCAGTTTGCCCTTGAACAACGTGGGGGTTAGGGGTGCCAACCCCTCGTGCAGTTAAAAATCAGCATGTAACTCCAAAAAATTTTCAAATGTATTTATTGAAAAAAGTTCACACATAGTTCAAACCCATGTTGTTCAGGGTTCAACTGTATACTATAAGTCAGTTTGTGATAAATACTATGAAGAAAAACAGTCAGAGTAAAGGATAGAGTGATAGGTGTTATTTTTCATAGGGAAGCCCTCTGAGAAGATCATATTTGAGGCAAGACCTGAATGAAGCAAGGGAGCAAGCCCTGTGGATATTTACGAGAAGAGTTCCATGTAGAGGGAACAGCCAGTGCAAAAGCACTGAGTTAGGAACATGCTTGGAAAGGAATATGGATGTGATTCCAAGATTTGAATATTGTCACTGAATGTGATTAAGATACATAACTGGATAATTCTTTTCAATATGTCTACTTAAGCATAAATGCTTAAGCCTCATTAAGAACCCAACTTGTCCATTTTTCATTGGGTTTATAGAAATTGCCTTTTTGAAATGGGCATCTAAGAGAGACATGAACTTTAAGGCCACATCTGTCACTCCAATGTCCTGTCCTAGAGACATGGTTGCATTTAAATGAATTCAGGAGTGTATATTTGGTCATGGGTAGGAATGGGAGTGGGAATAGTGGATTAAATCAGTAATTGTAAAACTGTGTGATGAATGTAAATGGGAGAATCTTTCATGTTCTCTGAAAATAAATGATTGAGCAGTATCCATAATCTGGAGGTGATATATGTTAATTAAAGCTACTTAAAGGAAGTGACAGTTTAGAATAAACTTTGGGAGATCAGTCATTTATCGGTGGATTAGAGGAGGGAAATTTTAGACTGCTAGAAAGTATTAAGAGGACACTAGGTATCTATCTAGTGGACAGAGAAGGTGGAAAAAAGAGATAAAGACCTGTTTTTATTTTATTATTTTGCCTAGGGTCCTGGTAAACCCAGTTGTGTCACTAAAAGCCATCTGGCTTTTGCCTTGTTATAGCAGGTAGAGTAAATAGGTGTTTGATATGCTCTGTAAACAAAGCAGGGTACAGCTCAGGTTAAAACCTTGGTCAGATACATGGAGTACATGTGAGTAATATCAGTGGTAATTGATCTGTGTACAAGGGGTAGGTTCATTCCATAAATGCTGTATTTGAGTATCTGTTCTGTGCTGGATACTATTCTAAGTGTCAGTGATACAGTAGTGAATATGACAGACAAGGTCCTCAGTCTTTGGAACTTGTATTCTGACGGGTAAATACTGACATTAGAGAAATAAATGTGGCCAGCTGCCAAAAGCAAAACAAACAGAGAAATAAATAATACACTGCATAGTTTTTGCTAGTATTGAGGACTATGATGAAAACAATATATATTTTTTTTTTTACTGCGAAGAAGCTACTTTATTAAGGTGACTGGGAATGTGAGATACCTGTCCCCACCCCTAACCTCAGCCCCCTCATTATGGTCTCATGGGTGGAAAGGACCAGGCTTCTAGACTGCTCTGGGCTACCACCTAGGAGAGACTAGGCAGTGGGGCAGGGGGGCTGGGGCTCCAGTCCAGGGCAGAGGTGCGGGGCAACAAGGGTAATGGCGGCTGAGACAGGAGCTGAGTTGGGCTAACTTCCCAGGACCGGGGAGGGAGTGGTGTGGCTACCAGCCAGATGCTTTTCAGCAGGTCAAAGGCTGTTGGGGGGCCCTAGGCCACCCCAGATGGAGAAGGCAATGAGAGTAAGGGAGATGGACAGAGACCTCTTGGTGGTGCCAGGCTCACACTGTGTTCAGTGGGAGTGCTGGAGGTATGAGGCATGACAAAGGTGAACTCCTTTGTCCCCTGTTGCCTTCTCTGCCTCCCCTCTCTTGGGGCCTTTTCAGAGCTGTTGATCCAGGAGGGTGTCATCCTTTGCCTCTCAGGGCCCTCAGCCTTAGTCCCTGGCAAGGGTGGCTGGCAGCCCCAGGGCACCAAGGCAAGGCCGGGAACACAGCTATGGCAGGCCTGTAAGGTGCCCACAATGGCATCCCTGGCCTCTTGCACCAGGTTCCTCCTGGGGTAGGCCTGTGGCAGAATCAGCTGGCACTGTAGCTCCCCAGCAGCTGCCCCAAGTCGGGGAGCTCTTGAGATCTGGGTGGGCCTGGGCCCGAGCCTCCAGGAACCTGGTTCTCCTTGCCACTTGACCATCGGGCTGATTCTTGGGCCCTGCCTAGGATTGGGCAATGCCTGCTGGTGAGTGGAGGGGTGCCTGGCTCCCCACCACTCAGAAGGTGGGAGCCCTATTTTACTTATTTATTTACAGCAGAAAGTAATTTTTTTTCCCCAGATATTGCTTTTAGCTGTGTTCTTTTGAATTTTCCCTCCCTCCCACAAGATGACATTTTAGCTAAATTCCATGGTTTTCTGGTCTTTTGAAAAGAGTCCTGTTTACTATAAGTTAAAATTTCAATAACCGCTGGCCAGTTGGCTCAGCTGGTTAGAGCATGGTATTGTAGCACCAAGGTCAAGGGTGAAAAAAAAATTGTCTTGTCAGTTAGGGCACTGTGTTATAACACCAAGGTCAAGGGTTCAGATCCGGCAAGCCACAAAAAAAAAAAAAAAAGGGTCTGGCTGGTTAACTCTGTTGGTTAGAGCACTGTGTTATCACACCAAGGTCAAGGGGTGGATCCAGGTACTGACCAGTTGCCAAAACAAAAAAACAAAACAAAACAAGAACTTTCAGTCTCATAGCCAATCAGAGCATCTCTTCTACCAGTTCAAGATCTTGGCTCTGAATGTGCAGAAAGGAATGGAGGAATGGCATTCTTTTGAGGCTGATTTGGGAAGGTCTCTTTGAAGCGACACATTGGAGTCAAGACTGAATGATTTGCATCAAATCAGACCACAAAGCAAAGGTCTTGAGGTGCAGTGACGAGCTCACCGTATTTCAGGAACACCTTTAAGAGGTTCATGTGGCTTGAACATAGTGAGAATTGCCAGTATTCAAATATATACTATAGTTCTGTGGTTCTTTTGGTTAATGGGGATTGGCAAATGTGGTTTTAAAATCATGACTAGGCCTTCTGCCACAGCAGCCATTGAAGAGCAGCAGTCATGGCTCTGTGCTATCCCATGGCTATGGGCCTCAACAAGGGCCAAAAGGTGACCAAGAACGTGAACAAACCAAGGCACAGCCACCACCTCAGGCGCCTCACCAAACACACAGTTCATGCAGGACATGATCCAAGAGGTATGTAGCTTTGCCCTGTACGCATGCTGTGCCATTGAGCTGCTTGAGGTCTCCAAGGACAAACAGGCCCTAAAGTTCACCAAGAAAAGGGTGAGGAAACACATCTGAGCCAAGAGGAAGTGAGAGGAGCTGAGCAGTGTCCTGGCTGCCATGAGGAAAGTGACTGCCAGGAGGGACTGAACCCCCTATCTCCTATTCTGTGCAGAATAAAACCTTTAAAGAAATTCAAGCTCAGCTTCAGTCCTGGCATTGGAAGGGTGAAGGGGGGCATTTGGTCTGGTCTGTCTGCTGGGAAGGCTGAAGTCCTAGTTAGCCATTCTCCTTCCTGGGGCAATAGGCACAGAGGCAAGCAGCCAAACAGTACTGCAAATTGTTTTTAGTCATAATTAAATAGTTCATATGCACCAAAAAAAATAAATAAAATAAAATCATGACTGGAAGCACTAGTGGCTTATAAACAGTACTTGAACCCACACATTCAAATAGCTAAGCTCCTAATTTGCATTAAAGAGCTAAAATATGCAAATTGGATTCCTTTTGTAAAGTTATTAGAGTGCCATCATTGGGTATAATCCATAGTCAGTAAATTAGGAGCTTCGCAGAGAGAACAAATACAAATCTTAAAACAGCTTGTGTCCAAAATGTTATGGTTGTGAAAGAGTACAGATGAGAAAAAATAATTGCCATTGACTGTGAGGATACTGTTATTTCTTGCCTTTCCTTCAACTTGTCCTTTTACTTTAATTTTTCTTGGACTTTGTCATCATGAGTAAGATGTAGTAAGAAGATATACAGCAATAATAGCTACATTCTTTATTTTCTTTTAAATGCAACACTTGACATTAAAATATCGCAATAATATTGCTTCTAAAATTTGATGGAGTATGTTTTGTCCCATATGTTATATAGAGATTTCTGGACATTTTCAGGGCAAATCAATAGGTTAATATTTATATTGTTTTCTTGCAAAGTAAGTGAATCATTTAAAAATGATTCTATTACTCTGAAACATTTTGCAAACAGTGGATTTTTCTGTTTTTAATTTCATGTGTTTATTTAAGCATTCTCATTTTTTTTTTTTTTTAAGATGACCAGTAAGGGGATCTTAACCCTTGGCTTGGTGTTATCAGCACCATGCTCTCCCAAAGGAGCCACGGGCTGGCCCCAGCATTCTTGTTTTTTTAACATGATACTGAATTTTATGTTTGCACACAAACAATTATATATCTACTTTTTTTCTCAGGATTAAATATAATGGGATTGTTGTAGATAAACTCATTGCTTGAAAAAGCACTCAAACTTCAATGGGAAATGTGCAGATTTTAAAAAATGATAATGTATTCTAGAAAGATCTATAGTATCTTTCATTTCTGGCCTATACCACCTCCCCTCCCCCAAACACATTTTAAAAAATTAAACTATTCCTCTGTAGTCCACTTTCTTCCTAATGTTGTTCATTTGTTTTTCTTTGAAACAACCACCTTAGCTACAGATAAGAGACTCTGGGACTTTACTGGCAATCTGATTTAGAATTGATTCTTCCATTAGGGAGTACTTTTTAGGTAAAGCTGACTGTTTTATTTGGGTCTGGGCAACCAGTATGTTATGGGATCTTGATTTCTTTATACTGATTAGAGCAGGGAAAGGGAGCTGAGCCTTTGTTCACCTGTTTTTCTTTCATCTTTTAAAAAAAAATACTGTTTTCATCCTGTCTCTCCTAATTGTGAGAAACTTGAAACTGATTTATTTTTTTCCTCAGCCCTGAGGGGGAGACATTAAGTAAAAAGAAATTTAGTAATAAACTTTTATTTAAAATGAAGAGGAAGGAAGAATGCAGAGAAAAAGGAATGAAGGCCAAGAGTTATAACTTCAGCATTTGCTTAAATTGTACAGTACATCCAAAACTGAACTCATCACTTGTCCTAAATCATTTGACTCCATACATTCCTTCCCTGGCATTTCTTCTTTGGTTAGTGATTCCAATAGCCATTCACTCGAGTCAGAAATCTGAGAGCCATGTTGCATTATCCAGTAGGCAAAAGAAGCACATGTTTAGGATACCCCTTCCCCATTATAGAAAAGTGAGGAAAAAAATGTGTGGGGTTAGGGCCGACCCCATGGCTCACTCAGGAGAGTGCGGCGCTGGGAGTGCCGCGGCCACGGGTTCGGATCCTGTATGGGGGTGGCTGGTGCGCTCACTGGCTGACAACACCAAGCCGAGGGTTGCGATCTCCTTACCTGTCACAAAACGAAAAAAAAAAATGTGTGGGGTTATATTTCATATAGTTTTTTAAAGAAAACTTTCAGATTTGGGGGGGAAGGAGTGGCTGGCCGGTACAGGGAATCAAATCCTTGGCCTTGGTGTTACAAGGCCGTGCTCTAACCAACTGAGTTAACTGACCAGCCCAAAACTTTTAGATTTTTTTGGCCTATGTGCTTTGATTTAGTATTGTTTATATTTTGAATTATATTGAGGAGTAATAGTAGGGAAAGAACTATAGTCATTGGAGAGCTTAGGACCTTAATATATGGAGTCATTTTCAATGTTCTTTTTTTTTTTTTTGATCCTCACATTTGATTATCTCCAAATCCTGTTATTGTAGAAGTAGGAGTAGTAGTAAGTATAGTAGAAGTACTAATGTTAAAATAATGATAGCCAACGCTTATAAGTGTTTGTTTATGCCAGCCACTTTTCTGAACATTTTACATATACGAAGGTACTTCAGTAAGTTCTTAGAAAAATAGAATTAAAAGGTAGTTTGAATCTTTTCATGAACTTTTTGAAGTATGTTTTATTATCAAATCTTTTCAACAGCACTTTCAAATAGATGCTTTATTAAACCCATTTTACATAGATACAACTGAAGCACAGAGAATTTAAGTAACTTGGCTCAGGTTCACACAGCTGATAAGTGGCTGAAGTCATAATTGTATTCTTATGAAGTCTGCATCATTAACATCTTATGTTTGTTTTTTCCTTTCTGTTTCAGTGCCTTAGTGTATTAGTCTGTTTCTGTTGCTTATAACAAAATACATGGAACTGGGAAATTTGTAAGAAAAGATTTTATTGCTTACAGTTTTGGAGGCTGGGAAGTCCATCGGGTGATCTGGGAACACATCTGGTGAGGGCCTTCCTTGGTGGTGGCTTCAGCAACACAGGGTGTCACATTGTGAGAATGGTGGAACAGAGAGGGACTCCCACGTGCTCTCCTTTTAAAGCCCTCAGAACCACACCCATGATCACCATTATTAATCCATTAATTAAGGCATGGTCCTTAGAATCTAATCACCTCTTCAAGGCTCCACTTTTCAACTGCTATAATAGGATTTCCCACCCTCTCAACAATCACAGTAGAGATTGGGCTTCTAATACATAAAAGTTGGGGGACACTATTCAATCCATATCACTTAGTTTAGGGTTTCATCTTTTATTTCTCATATGGCCTGTTACAGTAGCTTCCTGTTTGACTCCCTTTCAGTTTTTCATTCATTGAATTTATAGTTAATCTTTCTAGAAGTTAAAAATAATCATGTTGGTCTGGCTGGTTAGCTCACTTGGTGTGATAACACCAAGGTTAAGGTTTTGGGTCCCTGTACCAGCCAGCTGCCAAATAAAAATTCATGTCAATAGACATTGGCTACTCCTTTCTCCCCATCCAAAGAACTATTTTATTTAATGTATTAAAATCTGTTTCTATCATTTATTTTGCTTAGATTGAATACTTTCTTACCCTCTAGCACAAAAAAGGTGTTCCATCATCATCTCTGTCCTAGCCTTGGAATTAGCATTTTCTCTAAGGAGCCTTTTTCATAAAGTATAGTATTACAAAACCAAGATCTGGATCCTAGTTATGCTAATTGCTATTGGGGTGTCACTTTGTCCAGGTCCTCTCAGTGGACTGAGCTATACACATTTACTTCCATCTGTGCTTATTTTTATATCCATGTTATCAAAAACCCTATCCCTCCAATTCCAGTCCAACACCACAGGTTTTATTTTGTCCTCCTTTTTTTCCATATATGTAACTTCCTTCTCTGACAGTGAGAAATGTGACTTTTGGACTGAATTATTCAGAAAGGAGAGATAGAAGGGAGGAAGCTATTATAATGTTCTTAATATGTATAAATGTAAAACCAGCCATTAATTCCTTAAGCTCAGAGTTCTTTTATAATTGAAAAAGATTTACCAATTAAACACAACACTAAAAACTCAAGATATGAATGAACAACATTAACATGAGTTTTTAAAGTAAACTTTATTGAAATATGGCCTGTATAGAGAAATGCACAGAAATCATAAGTATACAGTTGGCTGCATTTTAAATAAAGTAAAAGTACCTGTGTAATCAGCACCCACATCTAGAATTAGAATATTAACAGTACCCTGAAAGGCCCCTTTCTTTTGCCCTGTCCAAGTCTCTGTCTTGTAACCCCCTCTTCAAGGTAATCCCCCTTCTAATTTCTAATCACTGTAGATATATATATATATATATATATATATATTTTTTTTTTTTAAAGATGACCGGTTAGGGGATCTTAACCCTTGACTTGGTGTTGTCCGCACCACGCTCACCCAGTGAGCAAACCGGCCATCGCTATATGGGATCTGAACCTGTGGCCTTGGTGTTATCAGCACCGCACTCTACCGAGTGAGCCACAGGCCGGCCCTGTAGATATATTTTGCCCATTCATGAACATAGTATGTACTCTTGTGTCCGACTTCTTTGTTCAACATTGTGAGATTAATCTGTGTTGTTACATGCTAATTTTTTATTGCTATATTTTGTTATTATGAATGTTCTACAACTCCATATTGGCCAGCTGCCAAAAAAAGAATGTACAATTTATCTTTTCTACTGTTGCTGGACATTTAGGTTGTTTTCAGGTTTGACTATTGGAAGCAAAGATAATGATGCACTTCTTTTTTTTTTTTTTTTTTAAAGATTACTGGTAAGGGGATCTTAACCCTTGGCTTGCTGTTGTCAGCACCACACTCTCCCAAGTGAGCTAACTGTCCATCCCTATATGGAATCTGAACCCGTGGCCTTGGTGTTATCAGTACCACACTCTCCCGAGTGAGCCACAGGCCGGTCTATGATGCACTTCTTACACCTATTTTTTGGTAGACATATGTATGCAGTTCAGTTGGAAGTGTACCTAGGAGTGAAATTGCTGGGTCATATGGTTTGCATATATTTGGCTTTCATAGATATGGCAAAATAGTTTTGTAAGATGGTCATACCAATTTACATTCTCGCAAACAGAATGAGTTTGGTACATTCTCTCCAGCACTTGGTATTGCCATTCTTTTCTATTTTAGCCCTTTTAGTGGTGTGTAGTGATATTTCATTGTTGTTTTATTTTATTTTATTTTATTTTTGTCCTTTTTGAGACCGGCCGCACCACGCTCAGCCAGTGAGCGCTGTGAGCACACCAGCCATCCCTATATAGGATCTGAACCCGCAGCGGGAGCGCTGCTGTGCTCCCAGCGCTGCACTCTCCCGAGTGCGCCACGGGCTTGACCCCTCGTTGTTTTAATATGTATTTCCCTGATGATGAATGATAATAGGTACTTTTTTATTATGGTTATTGGTCATTTAGATATCATCTTTGTTAAGGGTCTGTTCAAGTCTTTTGCCAGTTTTTAAATTGAGTTGTCTTGTTTTTCTGTTTCTTTTTTAGGAGTTCTTTACATATTCTGGATAAGAGCCTTTGTTAGATATACATATTAGAAATATTTCCTCCCACTCTGTAGGTTGTCTTTTCATTCCCTTAATTGTGTCTTTTAATGAATTAATGTTCTTAATTTTAATATAATCCAGCTTATCATTTTTTTTCCCTTTATGGTTAGTGTTTGGTATAAGGTCATACAAACAGTTCAGATTTTAATTGTATTAATATTTTATTAGATTTTTCAAAACAAAAACAAAATTAAATTATTTTTATCGTTTGGAATTCTTGGAGCACAATTTAAGAATAAGAAACACCATACTGGAATGTGAATTTCTTTTTTCTTTCTTTTTTTTTTTTCTTTTTCAAAAGATGACCTGTAAGGGGATCTTAACCCTTGATTTGGTGTTGTCAGTACCACACTCAGCCAGTGAGCTAACTGGCCATCCCCATATAGGATCCGAACCCGTGGCCTTGGTGTTACCAGCACCGCACTCTCCTGAGTGAGCCATGGGCCAGCCCTTAGAATGTGAATTTCTTGAGGACCTTTCATTTATGTGCCCCAATGTACAGTAGACACTCAGATGTTTGTTGAATGAATGAATGTAGTAAATGAATGACAGGAAACTTCCCAAAATAAGTTTAAACTCTCTCATCACTACTGTTATTTTTGCTTTTTCCTTAAAATTATTTGTTTGGCTTTCAAAAATATAAGCATTGTCAGAATTTGTTGAAAAAAAATTTTTTCCTCTATAAAAGGAACCTAAAAATGTGAAGGGAGTGTAGTATAAAATTTTTCATTTCAATGGAAAAAGATATTTAACTTTTTGGACAATAGTGTCTTCCCCCTCTTCCCACACCATATTTTATATGATACAGACACTATAGACTCAATACCTTCCTGAGGGCTTTACCCCCATGTCTGGCTCTTTTGTGCAGTGACACTTCCACCTTATGGTTTCTAAATTATTGCCATTAGATTTTTTTAATCATAGATTTTTGCGATTTACTCTACAAGCCTGATGAAATTATGAAAAGGGCTGGATCTGGCCCATAGGTTAAAAGTTCCTCCATTCCTCAGCCAGGAAAGAACAGGGAGTAGTTAAGAATGTGGCTTTAACAGAGCTAAACTAGGGGCCGGCCTGGTGGCACACTGCTACAGTGCGCCGCTTGGGAGCGTGGCGGCGCTCCCGCTGAGGGTTCGGATCCCACATACAGACCGGCCGCTCACTGGCTGAGCGAGGTGCGGGCGCAACACCGAGGGTTGCGATCCCGTTGCCGGTCCTGGTCCGGTACGGGCGCGACACTGAGGGTTGCGATCCGTTGCCGGTCACGAAAAAAGACTAAAAGGAAAAAAAAAAAAAAAAAAAACAGAGCTAAACTGTTTGGATTTGAATTCCTGCTCTGCCACTTTTTGCCTTAGGCAAATAACCTAACAATCTCAGGTTACAGTGTACAGTTTTTTCATCTATAAAACAGGAATAATATCACCTAACACATAATATATTATAAAGATTAAATATGTTGTATAAAGAAGAACATTACAATACCTGACACATAATTAGCAGTCAGATATTATAAAATAAAATAATCAAGTGATGGAGTGATTTACATATCTGTACTGAAGATTATACTGAGGTTAAATAATAGAGGGTATAAATGCTGAACTCAAATTTATTTACAGATATCAGATATTCAAACTACCCATAGAAACATAAATGAACTATTTGAAAATAAAAAGAAATACTTTTATGTACAACAGATATCACATGTACAAAATTTGTAGGCTTGTATAACCCCAAATTAGCCAAATGCCATATATTTGCAGTGAAAGAAATAGTAGAAAATCTTGGAATGGAATTACTAAATAAAAACAATAAAAACATAATGAGAAAGTTTTTCTGAATTCTGCTCTTCCATAATCTCCATTTCAAGTATCCAACTCTGAGTACCCTCTCCTGTCTTTCTGACTCCCTCTAGTGTTTTTATTCCAACAATTCAACTCCACTACTAGTGCCTTCAGAAGTTCACTGATACTAACACCTTATTATTTAATGTATTAGATTTGTGTGTTTATGGTTTTAATCAAATTAGGAAACATTTTTGCCTTTTTTTCTTCAAATATTCACGCCATCCCCACTCCAAGACTTCAGTTAGATATAGGTTAGGTCATTTGATGTTTCACAGTTCACTGGTAAGGTTTTTTTTTTTTTTTTTTGGCAGCTGGCTGGTACAGGTGTTGAACCCTGCACCATGGTGTTATTAGCACCACGCTGTAACCAGTTGAGTTAACCAGTCAGCCCACATAGCCATTTTTAAAAATATTTTGTTTCAGTCCCTGTTCACTAAAAAGTAAAATATTTTGTTTCTATGGTGTTTATACTTTCCTCTGCTTTTCTGGTCATGTGATATGTGGCTGACATAATGTTTTTGTCTATTAAATATATCACTCATGTCATTTCTGGTTCAGTTTCTTTTGATGGCTTTTTCTCTTGATGATGGGTTATATTTTCCTGCTTTTTTTCATGGTTGGTAATTTTTGACTATATGCCAGACATTGTGAGTTTTATGTTTTGGGGGCTGGATTTTCAAAATTTTTCTTTAAATGTTTTTGGGTTTGGTTGTGATGCAGTTAAGTAACTTGGAATCAATTTGATCTTTTTGAAGCTTGCCTTTAAGTTTCATTAGAGTGGGCCCAGAATAATGTCTACTATAGATCTACTTTTGCTCAACTGTAGACTCAATACATTCCTGAGGACTTTATGTAATGCCTGGCACTTTAAGGGGTGTTTCCACTCTAGCTGGTGGAGCACAAACTATTTCTAGCCCTGTGGGTGCACTGGTGATTCTCGTGATTCTTCTCCTAGTCTCATGTGGTTTTCTCACACACATATTGCTGGTCAGTACTTAGCCAGAGGTTTGAGGGGTCTCTGCAGATCTCCAGAGCTCCCTCTCTGTGCAGCTCCCTTTTTTCTGGTACTTTGCACCACAGATTCTTGCCTCAGCCTCTCCAAACTCTGAACTCTGTCTCTTAAACTTAGTGAAACCACCAGGGTTTTTTAGGTTCCCCCTCCATGTTCTGAGGCCTGGAAACACTTTCCAGGTAGTAATGTTCAGGCATTTGTAGAGCTCACCTCAGTTGTTTTTCTTTCTCAGGAAGCAATGTCCTGCATTGCCTTTTGACTTTCTAGTTGTTAGGCAGGAGAGGAAATCTGGTTCCTGTTATTTCATCATGGCTGGAAGCAGAAGTCTCTTAGTCTCTCATCATCTTGATGTCCTTTTTCTCCCCTTTATCCAGTATAAATTCTCTTTTCAGTCATAATCACTCATTTCAATATACTTGCCCCTCTCTTGTTTCACTTGGGGAAAACCACACCCCCAGTTAAATTTGTATCTACACCCTTCAGTACCAGCACCTGTACAGCTGAATGTCTCTGGAGAAAAAGACACAACCATGCCATTTTCACAAAAAAATGAAAAAAAATTTTTTTTGGTGGCTGGCCACATTTTCACTTTTAATTCATTGCCACAAAGTACAAGTGAGTCCAATCATACTGCACAACATAGTTTTTTATTCTTGCACTTTCCTAGATGTCTGTTTCATATATTCTCTCTCAAAATTCTGGCATCTTCTTCCCTGTCTGTCTTCTCAGGCATTGTCCTTATTGCCACATCACTGAGAAATGGAAGCAATAAAAAATGATCTTTTCAGAGTCCCACATCTGTCCTCCTACCAGCATCTGCACCTACATCCTTTTGCCTTCCCCTCTTAGCATATAGTCAGTTTGACCATCTGTGGAGCTATGGCAAAGGCTGGAATCCTGCTCATGGCACCAATTATAAAGCTAGGCAACCATGCCAGTTGTCAGGCTCTTTTACCTGCCAGTAATCCTGCACCAACTGGGCCAATTTTCAAGCTAGTGCTGGGTCTGGTCCTCACAGACCTCTCAAGCCTGTTCACAGGCTGGGTCACAAACCCTTCATACTACAGGCTGGGTCACCAGACTACTTCACGCAGGTCTCTGAGCTAGGTAACCGGCCAAAAGGTCCTTGGAAGCCATAGGTTGGAAAGCATGGCTGCACAGGGCGGATGCCTGAGGCAGATGCCCACCTGCTTGCTTCACTAAAACTCCTGTCTCTCCCTTTCTCTCCCTCTCTCTCCTCTCTCCACAAGAATAGCAACAAAACTAAAAAGATACATTGGTGCTCATGCACACTAACTACACACACACACACACAATTTGCTTACAAAGAATGCTGAACCGCACCCAACTGGACTTGAGGTGAGGGCCCTGACAAGACTATTCTATTTTTCCCAACACCATCTGTGCACTAGATCCCATTCCCTTTTGCATACCCAGAGCAATTTAAATTCTCCAGCAATTTCCACTCTTTTTTTGCACATCCTCATCATTTCATTATATACTGGAACATTCTTGTTAGCATACAATCATACTATATTTATCCCATCTTAAAATATTTTTTTTGGTTCTTCTTATTCTATCAGTTACCGTGCCATTTCTGTGCTCCCTTATATATGAAAAATTGTCAAGAGTTGTCTATACTCTATTTTTTTCCCCTCTTGTTCCCTCCTAATTCCACTCCAGTCTGGCTTTTGTCCTTACCGCTTTATAAAAACTGCTATTGACAAAGTTTCAGTGACTTCTCTATTGCTAGTTCAGTGGTCATCTTACTTGATATATCAGTAGCATTTGTTAAAGTCGATCATTCAATCTTTCTTGATACACTTTGTTCACTTGGTTTCCTTCCAAAATAATATACTGTCGATTTTCTTGCCACCTCTGTGGTTGCTCTGTCTCCTTTGCTAGTTCTAACTCTTCTCCTTATCTCTTAATGTTGGATCCCTAAAAACGTAGGCCTGTGTTTGTTGGTCTCTTTAGATTCACTGTCACAGTGGTGTCGTCCAGTAAAAGGTTTTAACACCGATCTGTATTCTGATGACTTCCAAAATTTTATTTCCTGAACAGATCTTTTAAATTGTCTCCCTCTTTTTTTGGTGGCTGGCTGGTATAGGGATTCGAACCCATGACTTGGTGTTGCCAGCACCATGCTCTCCCTTGTGAGCTAACCAGCCAGCCCCTTTAAAATTCTAGATTTGCACATTGGACTGCCTACTTAACATCTTTACATGAATGTTGTCTCATAGATACGTCAAATGTAATGTACCTAAAACAACTCCTGAGCTTTCCTTCTTACGCCTATTATATTTTTTCCATTCTAGTTGATGGTAATGCATATATTGTACGATGATCTAATCAGAATAGTTAGCATATCTTATCACCTAAACATTTATTGTTTCTTTGTGATTATAATATTTAAGATTCTCTTTTCTGACTATCTTGAAACATGCAATACAATATTGTTAGCTGTTGTCATCCTAGGGCACCAAAACTTACTCTTCCTCTCTGACTGTAATTTTGCATCAGTCTTATCAACTTTTCACCAGCCCCCACTCTCCCCTCTTTTTCCCAGCCTCTGGGAAAAAATCACCATTCTACTCTCTCTCTTTTTTTTCTTTTAAGTTTATTTTTCTTAATTGGCCCATGATAATTGTATAAACTTATAGAGTACAGTATGATATTCGGGTACATTCATACTGTGTGCAGTGATCATTTCAGGGTGCTTAGTATATCCATCACCTCAAACATTTGTCACTTCTTTTGTGTTAGGAACATTCAACATCATCATGACTAGCTATTCAAACATACATAGTACTTTCTTAACGGTAAGATGACCACTGAACTAGCAATACAGAAGTCACTGAAACTTTGTCAATAGCAGTTTTTGTAAAGCGGTAAGGACAAAAGCCAGTCTGGAGTGGAATTAGGAGGGAACAAGAGGAGAAAAAAATAGAGTATAGACAACTCTTGACAATTTTTCATATATAAGGAAGCACAGGAATGGCATGGTAACTGATAGAATAAGAAGAACCAAAAAAAAAATTTTAAGATGGGATAAATATAGTATGATTGTATGCTAACAAGAATGTTCCATTATATAAAGACCCTAGATCCCATTCTTTCTATCTCTCTAATATTTTGTACTCACTGACAACCCTCTCCCCAGCTTCCCCTTTCCCTTCCCCCCACCAATCTCTAGTGACCCCTATTTTACTTTCTACTTCTATGAGATCAACTTTTTTAGTTCCCACTTAAAAGTGAAGACATATGGTATTTCTCTCCGTGCCTGGCTTATTTCACTTAACATAATTTTCTCCAAGCTCATTCATGTTACTGCAAATGGCAGAATTTCATTCTTTTTTATGTTTGAATAGTATTCCATTGTGTATTGAAAGAAAGTGAGCCAAGATGCCAGGTACCATTCAAGCTTTATTAAAGAAAGAAATCTGCCGGGCTGTACTCAAAATGGAAGACAGCCTGGGGTTGCCTTGAAAATGGGGGACAGCACCAGGTGTGGGGGTGGCAGAGCTTATTATATAGTGCACCAAGGGCTGGCTGATACCATGAAGGTGGGTCATTATGCTAATGTGGATCGGGGTGGAGAACTGCATCCTTGTGGAAGCAAAAGGGGTTTCTGTTTAAGTCAGGAGGCTTCTCGTAAAGGGAAGCGGGGAGGGGCTTGGTGCTGGAGTGGAAGACGAGAGGGCAGCGGCTATTTTGTGCTCATTGTGTGCACAATGGCGCCAGTCATGTCCAAAGCCCATCATGTATATATACCACATTTTCTTTTTTCTTTTTTTTTTTTTTCCTTTTTGTCTTTTTTCGTGACCGGTAACAGGATCGCAACCCTCGGTGTCGCGCCCGTACTGCGACCGGCAACGGGATCGCAACCCTCGGTGTCGTGCCCGCACCGCGCTCAACCAGTGAGCAGACTGGTCTTTATATGGGATCCGAACCCTTGGCAGGAGCGCCGCTGCACTCTACCGAGTGCGCCACCGGGCTGGCCCTATATACCACATTTTCATTAACCAGTTGTCCATCAATGGACATTTATGTTGGTTCCATGTCTTGGCTACTGTAAATAGATTTGCAATAAACATGAGAGTGCAGGTATCTCTTCCACTTGTTGATTTCCATTCCTTTGGATATATATACCCAATAGTGAATTGCTGAATCATATGGTAGTTCTATCTTTAGTTGTCTGAGAAATATCCATACTGTTTTCATAGTGGCTGTACTAATTTACATTCCCACCAACAAAACGTATAAGAGTTACCCTTTCTTTTCGTCCTTGCCAGCATGACAGAAGCTTTAAAGTTATACTTTACTCCTTTTCCTCCTATCCTAGATGCTTACTGTCAGGAAATTCTGTTAGTGCCACCTTTAAAACATATAAAAACCAACATTCATTGCTAACACCCTGGTTCAAGTCACTGTCATCTCTCACTTTGCCTTCCAATCC
Source organism: Galeopterus variegatus (assembly GCF_000696425.1). NCBI lineage: Eukaryota > Metazoa > Chordata > Mammalia > Dermoptera > Cynocephalidae > Galeopterus > Galeopterus variegatus. The sequence continues at coordinate 299,077 of NW_007728402.1, forward strand.
TGAACCCAACTTTAACCCTTGCCCCTTATAATGTATTCCCAACATAGTAATCAGGGAGATTTAAAAATGTAAATGAGGGCCGGCACGATGGTGCACTGCTACAGTGCGCCGCTTGGGAAGCGCGGCAGCGCTCCCGCCGAGGGTTCGGATCCCACATACAGACCGGCCGCTCACTGGCTGAGCGAGGAGCGGGGGCAACACCGAGGGTTGCAATCCCGTTGCCGGTCCCGGTCCGGTACGGGCGCAACACTGAGGGTTGCGATCTGTTGCCGGTCATGAAAAAAGACAAAAAGACAAAAAAAAATGTAAATGAGATTATGGCACTGCCTGCTGAGAACCTTGGTTTATTTTGGTGGCTGGCCAGTATGGGGATCCAAAGCCCAGACCTTGGTGTTGTCAGCACCATGCTGTCTGAAGTGGGCTAACCAGCCAGTCCCTCTGCTTAAAATCTTAGTGGCTGTCCATCTCACTTAAAATTGAAGCCAAGGTCTTTATGATGGCCTTCAAGACCCTACAAGATCCAACCCAGTAAGGTCCAGTAAGGTAAATTACTTCCCTGACCTTATCTGCACTCTCTTTTTATCTTTGCTCTACTTTGAGTACATTAAGCATGCTCTTACCTTACAGTCTTTGCATTGGCTGCTTCCTTGAATACTCTTTCCCCAGATACTCTCCCATTGCCAACTCCCCATTGGCTTCCCTGTGGCCCATTTGTGTGTTTGAGAAGAGTGCCTATGAGGGGATTAGTTGTGCTGTGAGGAGTGAGGGATAGAGGGGTTGAAGTCTTCTTGAAAAAGAGCCAGGGGGTGAGATGATCCTAGATTTACTAGCAATTTGTGAGTCCAGCCTACTTTCTATTCGAGTAATAATGAAAGTATTAAAGCAGAAGAGATTTTGTAGTCAGTTAATACTGATGAGGCAGGCTTCAGTTAGTCAGTGGAAACATTCATAGTTTAGGGTTCATAATTTGAAGATTCCTTTGTTCATTAATAAGGCATTCTGTCTTGTAGATGGTTCATTTGGTGTCCTGCTGCTTAGTTATGATTTAATGATATGCTCTTCAGTTTAATAGAGAATAGGTCAAAGAACTACATGAGCATCATTTTTGGAATCTATTGTAAAACTTTAATAGAAAATATTCAATTATTAAATTCCTCCTTTGAGTATCAGAGGAAAGCATTTCTGTAGTTAATCTTGTATGTTTCATCTGACAAAAATGTGTTTCCTCTTATTTTGGCATAGCAATTAGGAGATTTCAGAGCCTAACCAGTATTTAATTTATCTCAGGTACCTGCCTTCTCTAGGTTTTTTGCACCTTTTTGATTTTTTTTTTTGGCGGCTGGCTGGTACAGGGATCCTCACCCATGACTTTGGTGTTATAAGGTTGCACTCTAACCAACTGAGCTAACCGGCCAGCCCGTTTTTGATTTTTTTTTTTTTTTTAGAGATGACCGGTAAGGGGATCTTAACCCTTGACTTGGTGTTGTCAGCACCACGCTCACCCAGTGAGCTAACCGGCCATCCCTATATGGGATCCGAACCCGTGGCCTTGGTGTTATTAGCACCGCACTCTACCGAGTGAGCCACGGGCCGGCCCCCCTTTTTGATTTTTAATTGCAGAATTTATACTGTGTTTAATCTTACAAAAGTGCTTATGGAAGTAGACTTAGTTGAAATTAGAAAGTATTTTTTTGTTAATAGGTTATTATGATTCTCCATGCTATAGTCAAGAAAAGACTTGTATGTTCTTTCCATGGTTATCTCATATTTGTTTATTTGCACACCCTTTCCTTAGAGGGAAGAATAATGAAGAAATAAGGGTTACAGGAAAATAATAATAGAAAAAATAATGTGAAACCAGGCATAAGGTTAGTAAACAAAGTATATGCCACAGGATCACCAATCTGACTCTGAATTTCTCATTAGCTAACACTAAGAGGAGAGTAAAGTTACCTATGTGATTCACGTAAGTCCATAAGGTAGAAACAAATTAGTTGTTCAGGGGAGAACCACAGCTAATCCTGGTACTAAGTTCTGTGTGGATATCTTCCATTAGTCCTTATAATAACACTGTATAATACAAGCAGGCACCTGGAGCAAGACAGTATAATAACTTAGGATGAACTGTGTTTGTGGATGTAAGAAGCATCTCTTGCTTTCACAACAGTATGATGTTAGTACTTCTTACCACTGACTTTTTTTGGTCATAGACCCTCTAACATTTTTATGTAGTTTTATCTTGAATTTGATAAACATGCAGATTTTGAACTCCAGGAGATTTTGATCCAGAAGGTCTTAGAGAGGTTTTATGAATCTATATGTGTGACCACTACCCCATGAGATTTTGTTGTAGGTTGTGGTCAGACCATATGTTGAGAAACTGTTTCAAGGTTATAATTTCAGTGACTTGACAGGTTTCATGCAGCCAGTATATGAACCTCAGGTTAAGAACCTGTGATACAAGTTAGTAATATCCTGAACAGCTTTTGCATAGTAAAAATAATCATGAGTTTCATAGGCTGTTTGGTGCTGGTGTATTAGAAAATTAAGGAGTTTTGTTGAAATTTATTGGCTAGAACAAGTCACATGGCCACATTTAACTTGAAAAGGAACAGTACTAATGACTAACACATATGGGATCTCTCCCCTTTTCTTTTTGGTATTGTAATTAATTGATGGGGTTTTTTTCCTAATGTTGAACGACTTTTACATTCCTGGGGTAAAACTGTATATAATTATGAGGTAACATTGTTTTGATATACCACTTGTTTAATTTGCTAATATTTATTTAGATTTTAGCATCTGTGTTCTCTGGTAAGATTGGCATAGAGTTTCCATTTCTTGTGCTATTGCCAACAGTTGGTGTCAGGGTTTTGCTAGCATCATAAAATGAGATGGGTATCTTTCTATATTTTTTGTGAGTTTAGGACAAATATAAAATTAAGGGGTACAATGTCAAAATAGGCCACTCTCATTTCTGACACCAACTTCAAATTTGGTGGATTCCCCAAACCACCCTCAGGTTTGATAATTCATTAGAAAGGCTCATAGAATTTACTGAAAGCTGTTGTACTCAAGGTTATGATTTGTTATAGAGAAAGGATTCATGTTAATATCAGCCAAAGGAAGAGACACATAGGGCAAAGTCCAAGAGAGTTCTAGACACAGAGTTTCTGTTGCGTTCTTCCCATGTAGTCAGAATACATTTCCCTCCTGGCATCAGTATGTGATAGTATGCACAAATACTCACGATCTTGTACTCACAATGGTTCAAGTTACAATTTTTAGACTTTACAGTGATACAAAAGTGACATGCATTCAGTACAACCTCAGTAAATTGCATGAGATATCTAACACTTATGGACTTTGTGTTAGATGATTGTGTAAGTGTGTTAGATAATGTAAATGTTCTGAGCACGTTTAAGATAGGCTAAGCTAAGCTATGATGTTCAGTAGGTTAAAAGTGTATTTTTTCAATTTATAAAGGGATTATTAGAATGTAACGCCATCGTAAATTGAGGAACATCTGTACTACCAAACAGGGAAGCTCATCCCGTCTTCACTGTCCAAAGTTTTTATGGAACTTCTTCACGTAGGCACGATTGACCAGTTGCTCACGTGGATAATTTCAGTCTCCAGATTGACTGATACAGCATGACCCAAAGCCCCCTAACATTAAGTCGCATTGTTGATCTTTCTGGATTGGCCAGCTCCCACTCTGAGACACACAGGTGAGGCCAGTCTCCTCTCTAAATTACATCATTAGCCTATCCAATATGACCCAAGGCTCCCAGGCAAATACATGCTTATCAGACTTAACATTTCAAGTACCCAGAGATTACCTACCAGAAGCCAAGAGGAAAGGCCAGACCTTTTCTTCACAAGGCCAATTTTTTTCACTACACACTTTTGTACAATTAATTTTTCTCTTTTGTGGTTGTCTTCTTATGTAGGGATTCCATTATAGAAAACTGGTTCTTTTAAATTGGAGCCCTGCATTTCTCTATCTATCTCTTAAAAGATAAAAATTATAGGACACTTTTGATTTAATTGCATTTAAAGTAAACTATTCTTTATCCTTTTTTTTTTTTTAAAGAATAAAGGTTCTCTTCAATTTGAAGATAAATGGGATTTCATGCGTCCGATTGTTTTGAAGCTTTTACGCCAGGAATCTGTTACAAAACAGCAGTGGTTTGATCTGTTTTCGTAAGTAATCAATTAATTATAACTGTTTGCTGACATAAAGGAAATTTTGGTGATGTTGTTCTATACTCAAATAGAATGGATGACTTTATATTGGTCTGTTTACCTGTTTAAGATTATTACTGGTTGTATTGGGGATCTTCAAGACCTCCCCAGGTTTAGTGATTTGCTAGGGGGACTAACAGGACTGAACATAAAGTCATACAGCTATGATATAGTGAAAGGATACAAAGCAAAATCAGCAAAGGGAAAAGGCATATGGAGTGAAGTCTGGAAGAAAACAAACACAAGCTTCCAAGATTCTTCTCCAGGGGAATCAAACAGAACACACTTAATCGATATGTTGTCTACCAGGGAAGCTTGTTAGAGACTCAGTGCCCAGGGTTTTTATGGGGGCTGGTCACATAGACAGTTCTCTGCCTGGCATGAACCAAAAAAATCCAGATTCCCAAAAAGAGAGCAGATGTTCATTGTAAATCATATTGTTTGTATAAACAAACAGCTTAGGTGCAGTGAGCCACTGTTATCATTTCAGGAAAGTTTTATCTAAGTGTAGGAAACTGTTGACCATTCAAGTTCTGAGATGCCAGACAAGGGCTAACCTTCCAAGCAGGCTTTTCTAAGGAATATAGTCTCAGGTCTGCTGTGTTAACTCTTGGCGTTTGGCCAAAATGTCTTTAACAACAAAATTATTGTCAGTGGGCCCCTGTATACCAGGCTGTAAAACCAACTTGTGGCACTGATCTCAGTTTTAGGAGTCCTGGATTTAGCCAGTTAAAGTAAATCCCATTAACCCTAAGGTTTACCTTAGAAAACCAAGTGGCTTTCTCCTTAACTTTCTGTATGACCCTGTATTAGACTGTTTCTGTTGCTTATAACAAAATACCAGGAATTGGGTAATTTAGAAAGAAAATAAAATTTATTGCTTATAGTTTGTGAGGCTGCTAAGTCCAAAGTCCATCTGGTGGTGGTAGTAGTGACCAAGGAGTCTCACATTGCAAGATGGTGGAAGCAGAGAGAACAGAGAACGAGACAGACAGACTCTCCTCTCTTCTTTTAAAGCCCTCTGAACCACGCCCCTGACCACCATTTTTAATCCATTCACTGTGACATGTTCCTACAATCTAATCACCTCTTCAAGGTTCCACCTTTCAGTTACCATAATAGGATTTCCCATCCTCTCAACAGTAACAGTGGAGACCAAGTTTCTAATACGTAAGACTTGGGGGACACAATTCAAGCTTCAGTGAGTTTTGGGGGGACATAATTCAATCCGCTACAGACCCTTTTTAAACATGGCCTGAAGTGTCATTTCAGGCACAACATAGACCAGTAAGTTGAAGCAGATCTGAAAGCCTTTCATGATAGTCAGGGTACATACTCAAATAAATATAATCCCAGAGGGCACATAAGGTACCCCTGGAAACAAAAAGTTTAAAATTGTTAGGGTACCTGTCTTATTCTTGCGCTGCTATAACAGGATATCTGAGACTGGGTAATTTATAAAGAACAGAGTTTTATTTTTTTTACAGTCCTGGAGACTGGGAAGCCCAAAGTTTAGGACTTCTCATCTTGCAAGGGCCTTCTTACTGCGTCATTCCACAGTGGAAGGTGGAAGGGCAACAGCACGTGTGGCGGGGGGGGATGGAGGGCCAAATTCATCCTTTTATCAGGAATCCGCTCCTGTGATAACTAATCCACTTTCACAATAACTACATTAATCCATTCATGAGGGCAGAGCCCTCATGACCTAATCTCCTGAAGGTCCCGCCTCTCAACACTTGTGTTGGGGATTAAGTTTTGCCTTTGCAGGACACGTTCAAACCATAGCATTCTGCCCTGGCCTCCAAAATTCATATTCTTCTTGCATGCAAAGTATATTCATTCTGTCCCAATAGCCCCAAAAGTCTTAATTCATTTCAGTGCCAACTTTCCAAAGTCCAGATTCTCACCTGAAATCAGATATGGGTGAGACTCAAGGCACAATTCATCCTGAGGCAAATTTCCATCCAGCTGTGAGCCTCTGAAATTAAACAAGTTATCTACTTCCAAAATACAGTGATGGGACAGGCATAGGGTAGATATTCCCATTCCAAAAGGGAGAAATAGGCAAAAAGAAAGGAGTAACTGTCCCAAGTAAGTCTAAAATCCAACAAGAAAAACAACATTAAGTCTTAAAGGTGGAGAATAATCTCCTTTGTCTACATGTCCTGCATCCTGGGCACACTGGTCAGGTAAAAGAGGTTAACAGGGTCCACAGTGTGGCCTCTCACCATGGGGCCTCTTTTATTCTAGAGTTCTCAATCCAGTCCAGTTAATTCAGTTTAGGCCTTTGTTTCAGATGGGCTGCCTGAAGACAGTTAGTTCCAAACAGTTTTGCTTACGCATCACACCAGTTCCTTTGCCTCACTAGTTTGAATGACATCTGCAGGTGTTCTGCATGGGAAGTGCAGAAGTTGGGACTGTTCCCTGATGTCTCATAGTTGATGTTAGGTATGATTGCAAGCTCAGTACCCAGTTTGAATTAAAAGCATTCACAGCAGTTTAGAAAGGCAACACTGGGAGTTTTCTTTTAGGAAGAGGGGAAAGCTTTTAGGAATAGTTATAAAAAGCAAAAATCACTAATGTCCTCCTCCCCTGTGCCTTCCCTGGTGCTGGGTCTTATTTTTTCTCCGTTACAAAATCAGTGTATCCCATCCAGTAATGAAAACTTCATTTTCTACCAATCATCCAGACCTACAAGAGGGACAAAAGCATTTTTTACAGAAAAAATTTTTTAGGGCCGGCCTGGTGGCGCACTGCTATAGTGCGCCGCTTGGGAAGCGCGGTGGCGCTCCCGCCGAGGGTTCGGATCCCACATACAGACCGGTTCCCGCTCGCTGGGTGAGCGAGGCGCGGGAGCAACGCCGAGGGTTGCGATCCCGTTGCCGGTCCCGTTCCGGTATGGGGGCGACACTGAGGGTTGCGATCCGTTGCCGGACACGGAAAAAGACAAAAAAAAAAAAAAGAAAAAGAAAAAAATTTTTATACAACTTAACTGGAAAGATATATTATGTTTAGGAATTGGTCAGGATGAGATCCTGAATTTTCAGAACTTTTCAAAATGGATTTATGTTAACTCCCATCACTTTTGTCCTTATCATTTGTCTAGTGAGTAACCTAGAAAAGATCAATTCCTTTCTGGGGACAGCTACATTTAATAACCAGATTGCCTTCCTAAGGTGTGTGTACAAGCTGGGGAGAGGGGAACGTGACAAAAATAGAGTCAGATCATTAATTCAGTGTTACAAACTGCAACTAATCAAGAAAGCTGAACACAAGCCAGTAGTAGTGAAGCATCCTGAGAAAGGGAAAAGAGTTCAGTCTGTAATGAGTGGGTGAAGGGGTTATACACTGTGATGTGCTCTACTTGCAGCTTTTGGCAAGAACTCCATTAAGGATGCAGTTAGTCTCCATATCAGATATATAGAGCCAGTCAGCAGCTCAATTTTGGAAGGTCCCATCAGAGAATAAGCCCCTTTCTGTGGGTATCTGTAAGTGGTTTAGATGGTCCAACCAGAATCCATGATATTTTCATAGTTTATGGCTCCACAGAAGTGTATCTATTAAATCTTCAAGTCTTTGAAGCAAAGTCCCATTGAGAGTATGCCTACTCTCAGTTCAGCACATCTTGTGTTGAGATTTGAAATAGTCCAGTAGCAGACAGTATCAGGTCTCAATCTAGAGTCATATCCAGACAATTAAGGTTTGTAAATTCAGGATTCCAAAAAAGCCAGTGGCTTTTCTTTGGCAGCAGTGGAGCTAAGATGCCGCAGGCCTCAGAGTTATGTTCCAAGTCCAAGAGACAAGCAAGATTGTCCTAAACCCTTTTTATCAATCTTAAGAGTCCAAATTGATCCACTCAAAAATATGCACATCAGGCTGAGAAATCATCAGCCTCTAAGGGTTGGATATCTGATTTCATAAGAGCTCAGTAGCAGCAAAACACTGCTTTTTTAAAAAGTGCATTTCCTTTAATTTTGTTGCCTTTTTTCTAGAGGCACCAGTAGATAAAAATCATAGCAAAAAAAAATTTTTTTTTTTTTAAAGATGACCGGTAAGGGGATCTTAACCCTTGACTTGGTGTTGTCAGCACCACGCTCTCCCAAGTGAGCTAACTGGCCATTCCTGTATAGGGAACCGAACCCGTGGCCTTGGTGTTATCAGCACCACACTCTCCCAAGTGAGCCACAGGCCAGCCTTAGCAAATATTATTCATTACATAGACTTACAGTTTCCAGTACTCAATTCCTTCACCAGCCGAAAAAAGCAAGGATGTTGTGTCCCACTAACTACTACTACTACTATTTTTTTTTTTTTTTTTGCAACTTTTACTGATTGGGAAGATCCCTCTAGAATTTATGAAATGACAAGCGTATAACACATTACGTCAGTTTTTATCATACATCTATGTACAATAGCCACAAATTACAAAGCCATCTTTTAAACACCCCCCTTTTTGTCTCATTACAAATTTGATCAAGCCACTAGCAGTAAATTCAGCTTATAAGATTAACATTATAGTTGTCAGGATATCCTGACTAGAATGAAAGGGGTAGGGAGGGACTGCTGCAGGAGTAGCAGCTACGTTGAAAAAACAGCTGGAGTGATTCCTTCTTCCCCCTCTCTTTTCTTCCCTAGTTTATCTACAGCTTTGTTCCAACCCTGGGCTCTGATTTAACTGTTATTTTCTCATACTCAAAGGAGGGAGTAACACAGACTTTTAACATTTTTGGTCCACCCAAAATTCACCTTTGGGAACTTTTCAACCTTTTCTTTTCCCACCGGGAGGCAAGAACAAAAACCAAAGACATCACCCAGGCTGTCGTTATTGAGAGAGCCAACTCTCCTGGGATTAGATCTATCATTTTCAAATGTCATATGTAACTTTTGCCTCTCACAACAGACAGAAGCTCAGCTGCTGTTTCATGCCATGAATGATTATGTAGTCACCCAAGCAGTAAATGTTTGTCATCCTACCACTTCATCCTTCCTCATGAATCACACTTCTGACACCAACTGTGTTAGCAGTCCCAAGATCACTACTAGGTTCAGTGATTGCTAGGAAGACTCATAGGAATCACCACATAGTTGTATTCATGGCTTTGATTTATTACAGTGAAGGATGCAAAGCTAAATCAATGAAGGGAAAAGGTACATGTGCCATAGTTCAGGGGAAACCAGCTGCATGGTTCCAAACATCCTCTTCCAGAGGAGCCACTCAGGACAAGTTTAATTTCTTTAGCAACTAACTGTGGCAACACATATAAAATGTCGTCTACTGAGGAAGTTCATTAGAGACTTAGTGCCTGAGGTTTTGGGGTGGGGAGCTGGGGCTGGTAAAATAGGCAACCTCTGCCTGGCACATAACAAAATTCCAGACTCCTGAAAGAAAAGCAAGTGCTCAACACAAATCATATCATTTGTATGAACAGCTTTAGTACAGTGAGCCATTCTATTAAGAAATGGTGGAACTTTCCCAAAATTGAAGTTCCCAGATGTCAGCCAAAGGCAAACTTGCCAACAGATCTTTGTAAGGATACTGTTCTCAGGTCTGTTATAACATCTTTTTTTCTGCACACTAATGCTGTATCAGTGAATTGTAGGTGTGTGACTGCATATCCTAAACACATTAAGCTATTGTGCTTATTTTCTCTTTTTTTCTTTTTTTTTAAATTTTTATTTTGTCAATATACACTGTATATGATTATTATGGCCCATC
>NW_007728403.1:0-2167 GCF_000696425.1 Galeopterus variegatus
AATGCTTCCATGAGGAATATTTTGATCAAAAAAAGGGGAAATGATGTCTTGTCTACACAAGAAGTTCTGTAAAGTTTCATAAACTTGAAGGAAGAGACTCATAACTTCGATGAGACATCCTGTTCCCAAACAAAGGATTCACGTAAGTTCTTAAAAATCTTAATGTACTAATTAATGTATAGCTTGCTAACTCTGCGTAAGCCACCTGTTGTGAATCAACTGTTAAGACAATAGATAAACAAATGCTCTTGATCCTCTGCGCCACTCCAGCTAAGGAACAAGACCTAGGTTCCCCATCATGTCAATAGTTCCATCCCACATTAACCCCTACTGCGCCCTAAAACCAGCTTGAAGCAGTCAGATGAGTCGGCGGCCCACTCCATAAAAGTGGAAAGAACTATCGACAATGGGAAATTGTTAAAATGAGCAGGACAAAAGCCACTTTGGGACCTATAGCAGCCTGGGCTACGGGGGGAAAAGATTTTTTTAAAAAGGACAGGTTTTTCTCTCTTTCTACCCTTGCTTCCCATCCCTTGACTTTCTTATCTCACTTACTAAGTAGGAAGGCGAGGCTAAAAAAAGCTGGTCAGTACTTTGCAGAGCTAACAGTTCTTTCTTTAAGTCTTGTAGAATTTTGGGAAATCATCAAGGCCCTAGTGCCCAAGAACCCTTTATGGTCTATGTTCCCTTTACCATGAGTGACTTATATAATTAGAAAAACCAAAATTCTTCTTTCTCTAATGAGCCACAAAGCCTAATTTCTCTTTTGGAGTCTGTCTTTTTTTTTTTTTTTTCTTCCTTTTTGTCTTTTTTCGTGACCGGCAATGGGATCGCAACCCTCAGTGTCACACCCGCACCACGACCGGCAACGGGATCGCAACCCTCGGTGTCGCGCCCGCACCGCGCTCAACCAGTGAGCGGACTGGTCTCTATATGGGATCCGAACCCTCGGCGGGAGGGCCGCCGCACTCCCAAGCGCCGCACTCTACCAAGTGCACCACTGGGCCGGCCCTGGAGTCTGTCTTTTATACCCACCAGCCCGCCTGGGATGACTGCCAGCAGCAACTTCAGGTCCTGTTCACCACCGAGGAGAAACAACAAATCTTCCTGGAGGCTCAAAAGAATGTTCCAGGGGATGATGAGCGACCTACCTTCCTCTCTGATTTTATAGATGCAGGATTCCCATTGACCAGACCAAATTGGAGTTTCAACTCGGCAGAAGGTAGGGAGCACCTGAAGGTCTATCGCCAGGCTCTAATGGCAGGTCTCCGAGGGGCAGCAAAACGCCCCACCAATTTGACTAAGGTAAAAGAGGTAATCTAGGGGCCCAATGAGTCTCCATCAGCATTTTTAGAGAGACTCATACAGGCATTCCGTCAGTTTACCCCGTATGATCCCCATGGTAAAGAGCACAAAGCTACTGTGACAGTTGCTTTTATTGACCAGTCTTACATTTTGGTCTAGTACAGGCATCAGGGAAGAAACTGCAGAAGCTTGAAGGGTTACAAGATAAGTCATTCAGGGAATTAGTGTAGGTGGCTGAAAAGGTTTATCATAATAGAGAGTCAGAAAAAGAAAAAAAATAAAGAGGGAAAGGCACCAAGAAAGAAATTTTCACAAAATTCTGGCCACTGTAGTCAGGGAAACTCCCAGGGAGCCCAGTAAGACAGTACCGGGCAACAGGAAGGGACCCCTGGCAGAGGATCAATGTGCGTACTGCAAGGAAAAAAAACAAAACTGGAGTCCTGTAAAAGGCCTGTAGCATATCTGTCTAAAAAAACTAGACCCAGCAGCCGCTGGGTGGCCAGCCTGTCTAAGGATTGTAGCGGCAGTTACTGTCCTAGTAAGATGCTGACAAATTGACTATGGGGCAGAATTTAGTCATCTCAGCACCTCATGCTTTAGAGAGTGTTGTCCGCCAGCCCCCCGACCGCTGGCTCACAAATGCTCGCATGACTCACTATCAGACTCAGTTACTGAACTCAGGCCGGGTTACTTTTGCTCCGCCGGCGAGTTTAAAATCCAGCCACGCTGCTGCCGGACTCTGACCTCGACCCGCCTATCCACGATTGTCAACAAGTGCTTGCTGAGGCACACAGATGGCAGAAAGACTTGTCAGATCAGCATCTGAAGGACACCGAAGCCACCCGGTTTACTGACAGCAGCA
>NW_007728403.1:2896-3236 GCF_000696425.1 Galeopterus variegatus
CAACAATGGGGTCTGCTGACCTCTGGAGGGAAAGAAATCAAAAACAAGGCAGAGATCGTAGCCCTGCTAGAGGCCCTTCACAGACTGCTAAAAGTGAGTATTATACACTGCCTGGGCCACCAGAAAGGGGATTCCCCCATTGCCAGGGGAAACAACTTGGCCAATTCAGAGGCAAGGGCGGCAGCCCATGGGTCCTCATCTATTTTGTTGGTTAACATCCCCGAGCCAGAAAAGCCCAAGTATAAATACTCAGCTGAGGACGTAGCAGTGATCTCAAGAAACTCTAATAACTACTTTGATCAGGAAACAGGGCATTGGCATGCAGCATCAGGCAAGCCTA
>NW_007728403.1:4609-5310 GCF_000696425.1 Galeopterus variegatus
TCTCCCAGTTTTTGTAGACAACCTCTCTGGATGGGTAGAAGCATTCCCAGCAAAGCAGGAAACAGCCACTGTCGTGGTCAAGAAAATCCTGGAAGGGGTCAGCCCGGTGGCACACTGCTACAGTGCGCCACTTGGGAGCGTGGCGGTGCTCCCGCCGAGGGTTCGGATCCCACATACAGACCGGTTCCCGCTCACTGGCTGAGCGAGGTGCGGGCACAGCACCGAGGGTTGCGATCCCATTGCCAGTCCTGGTCCGGTACGGGCGCGACACTGAGGGTTGCGATCCGTTGCCGGTCACGAAAAAAGACAAAAAGGAAAAAAAAAAAGAAAATCCTGGAAGAAATCTTCCCATGCTTCAGGGTACCCAAGGTAATTAGGTCTGACAATGGGCCTGCCTTCGTTGCCAAGGTAAGCCAGGGAGTGGCCAGATACCTAGGGGTCAATTGAAAATTACATTGTATCTACAGACCCCAGAGTTCAGGGCAGGTAGAAAGCATGAACAGAACTCTAAAAGAGACCTTTACTAAATTAACCATGGAGACTGGCGTAGACTGGGTGATGCTCCTTCCCTTGGCCCTGTTTAGAGCTAGGAACACCCCCCCCCGGTTCAACCTGACCCCCTTTGAGATTCCCTATGGTACCCCTGCCCCCTTGACTTTACTGGGGGACGCCTTTAAACCCACTTGCCTCAGTAACAGTGA
>NW_007728403.1:6794-9931 GCF_000696425.1 Galeopterus variegatus
AGCTAAAAGCCCAATGGTTTTAAAAATTGCTTAAAGTGGCCAATAAATGGCATACAACCCAAACTGTTACCAAAGCCTGCCTACCAAACTGTATAAAAGATGCTTGAGTTAAGAGCTTGGGGCTGCTCCTGTCCTGAAAACGGGGCAACCTCCAGCATGCCGGAAATAAAAACCTCTTGCCTTTGCATCGATCTCTGTGCCTCCTGGTCTTTGTGAGATGAGCCTTCCCATCAAGTTAAGATTCGTGCTTTTAGGCCGGTCTTACATGACCTGAACGTCCAAAAGTTGATGCAAGGATTGGAAGGTTTACTCAGATAACCAGTACTCAACTAAATGTCCAACCAAGCATACAAAGAGAGGAGCAGCGGAGTCCAGTTTAGCCTAGTCCTAATCAGCAGGGCCAACCTATTCTGTTAACAGTAATTGATAAAAGTTCTTCCCCATTTTCAGCATAAAGAAGAAAAGTATCGACTAGATTTAAATCAGAAAAATCAAGCATAGCCAGGAGCCCTCCAGGGTGCACCTATACAGACGTGGATGCAATCCAACCAAACAGAAGAGGGCTCAGAAAATCAGAGAAAGGTGAAGAGAATAAAGCATTTGTCAGAATTTAGTCCAGGGACTCCAGGAAAGAGATCTACCAGCAGCAGAGACATGGGAGCAAAATAGTCCCAGTGGCCACTTGCCTCTTGCAGCTAGAGTCCTCTCTGGTGCCCAAAGCTTTCCAATTTTTACCAGTGATTAAATTAGGCTCTCGGATTCCCAAGTCATAGAAATGAACAATGTACCCAACAGTAAAGCAAGCAACGCTTTATTAAAAGAGGAATTTCAACACTTTCTTGAATTTCCAAATTTTTTTTTCTTTTCTTTTTTTTTTCCTTTTTGTCTTTTTTCGTGTCCTGCAACTGATCGCAACCCTCAGTGTCCCGCCCGTACCGGACCGGGACCGGCAACGGGATCGCAACCCTTGGCGCTGCGCCCACACCTCGCTCAGCCAGGTTTGGAACCACTGATCTAAAACATCAGCAAAAATTTCAATCAACTAATCAATTGTTTTAAAACAGTTACAACAGCATTCTTTTCTTCACATGTGGCAATGATTCATTAAAAAACAAAGAGGGCTGGCTGGTTAGCTCAGTTGGTTAGAGTGCAGTGTTGTAACACCAACGTCGAGTTCGGATCTCGCACCAGCCAGCTGCCAAAATAAATAAAAAATAATGAAATACTTTGCAACACATACTGTCTTTGTAGGACTCTCTCATTACTCATTTTTGCTAAGGAAAGTTAACATATGGCTGAATTCAACTATCAGCCTAAATGTGATAAAGTTCTGCTAAACCTTATCTTCTTTGTACAAATCACATCATAAAGATTTCATATAGTAATCACCCCTCTTGACCCTTATGTAGAGATGTCTGGGCAGCGCAGAAGGCATGGTACTTATCAGAAAAGACTCCAGGACATTTTGCTGCTATGAGACTTCCTGTGCTATGGAAATCCAACAATGAAGTCACTGTGGTCTGGAATAATCGTAAGGTGTAACTCAACTCCTTCCTGCTTTTGGGTCTCTCACTTTTATTTGAGAAGGTTAAAAGTATTGCCTCCTATTTCCTGTCTTTTTAAACATTTTTTTTGTAAGGCATTAGAGAAGGCAGGAGGATATAAGAGTATAAAGATTTACTGATTTGGGCCGGCCCGTGGCTCACTCGGTAGAGTGCGGTGCTGATAACACCAAGGCCCCGGGTTCGGATCCCATATAGGGATGGCCGGTTTGCTCACTGGCTGAGCGTGGTGCTGACAACACCAAGTCAGGGGTTAAGATCCCCTTACCGGTCATCTTTTAAAAAAAAAAAAAAAAGATTTACTGATTTGGGCCGGCCCGTGGCTCACTCGGTAGAGTGCGGTGCTGATAACACCAAGGCCCCGGGTTCGGATCCCATATAGGGATGGCCGGTTTGCTCACTGGCTGAGCGTGGTGCTGACAACACCAAGTCAGGGGTTAAGATCCCCTTACCGGTCATCTTTTAAAAAAAAAAAAAAAAAGATTTACTGATTTGTAGAACTGGAGTGTAATCATGGGCCATTAGTTCAATCACCATCTGAGACCAAGAGACTTCCCCAAGATCACACAGATAGACCGAGAGCTGGGTCTGGGATGGGGGCCTTATTTCCAAAACCCATTCTGTTCAAGATACCACCTGGCTTTTCACGATGGACTGAAGGAGGGATTCCTTCCTGCTCCCACAAGAGGTTCTCCATTCACCTTGTCCTCGCCAAACTACAACCCTTCCAGTTCATTAACTGACTCCTCCTGTGAAGTCTTCTCAGACCCACGCTGCTTCATTGGGGACACAATATCACCTGTACTTTCTCTCTTCCTCCTTGGTATTCAGCCCAGTGTTGCTAATAACGTGTGTAGTTCTTGTTACATGCTCCTCTTCTTTGATGTTCATTTATTGATTGCCTTCTCTTGTTAAACGTCTGCTCCGATAGGAAACACCGAAACAGAAGACGCCTCCGCTCAGCGGGGAGTCCGGCTGGGGGTGGACCCCGCACCCAGGCCCTGGGGTCGCGCTTTCCTGCTCGCCTGGTCTAGGACTCCGGGGAACGTGGCCTGCACCACCCGGGAAGGAACGGGTGTCGGGCTGGACATAAGGGACTTGGCCTGGTTTTTGGGGGGGCAGGTGAAAGTCATGAACAACCCACCCGCACGGGAGGGGAAGAGCCTTGAGCGGACTTCTGCCCCAAGGCCGCGCCGGGGGAAGGCTGCCAGCCTGACTCAGCCGCGCTCTGAGTTTGCCCGCGGCGTCCAAGGGCGGGAAGGCGGGGCGGCGGGGGGAGGAGCCTCGGGGAGAACGGGAGCAGGAGGAGGGGCGGAAGAGGAACAGGGAGGGGGGCTGGCAGGAGAAGGGGACGCGAAACGCGCGGGGAGGAAGCTGAACGGAGAAAGAGGCGAGGAGGAGGAGGAGCCAAGGGTCGGGGGCGGGGCCGAACGGGGGCGGAGCCTGGGGAAAGCCGGGGGCGGGACCGGCGGCTCGGGGGCGGGGCCGGCGAGGAGGGGGAAGGGGCGGAGCCGGGGGAGAGGCTTCCAGGGCCGCCGCTGCCGCCGGGGCGCGTTCTCCTCCGGCCGGTTGGGG
>NW_007728403.1:10327-47015 GCF_000696425.1 Galeopterus variegatus
GCCGCGGCCTGCCCCGAGGGCAGCGCCCTGGCCCTGCCCCTCGGCGGAGAAGAAAGAGCTGGTGACCCTCGTTCCCCCGAGCGCGCCTCCGAGCCGCGCCGCGCGCCCGCCGTGGGGGTCGGGGGCCTTGGGGTCCAGGCCGGGGTCCACCTCCACCAGAGAGCCCCAGCGAGGTGCGCTTGGCGTCCAAGGCCTCCTCCACCTGGAGCGGCTTCTTACATGCCCTTGGCGGGAAGTTCTGGGTTCGAATTCTTCTTTCAAGACATTGCGCCAGTTCAGTCGAAACGTCCTGCCCGACACTTAATCCCTGTTGACATCCATGTGTTCCTGGTCCCTTATTATTAAAGGTGTGACTTTATTATGGTTACATCATAGACACCCGAGTTAAAGCCCTTGAATTTGATTTTAACATTACAATTAAGCTGCATTATAATGTTAAAATTCTAATACTTTGACTCGATATTGTGCGATACAAAATGTATTATGGGCCCATGTCTGTATGTCATGTTGCTGTTAGGAGAGGTATAAGTCTACAACAATTAATTTGCTTTAGGAAAATTTGTCTGCAGCCGTTCAACAGAGCAGGCCCTGTCCTCAGAGAGCTGACAGTCTAGTTTCCTCTGGGAGGGGACTTGGGTTCACCTTTCCCTTTTTATCTTGCCAGTCCTTTTTTCTAATCTCTCAGAGATCCTTTCACTTTAGGAAAAGTGAGAGAATAGAGTTCTATAAAGAAATAGCCAGGGCATTTCAAATTTACTTGTAATTCTTGTAAGCAACCTAGACAAAAGAATGATGTAGTATGAATTGAAAAGTATAAAAGGTTCAGGGGCCGGCCTGGTAGCGCACTGCTACAGTGCCCCACTTGAGAGTGCGGCGGCGCTCCCGCCGAGGGTTGGGATCCCACATACAGACTGGCCGCTCACTGGCTGAGCGAGGTGCGGGCGCAACACCGAGGGTTGCGATCCGTTGCCGGTCACGAAAAAAGACAAAAAGGGAAGGAAAAAAAAAAAGTATAAGAGGTTCAAATGAGGTTTTCAGATAACAGCTTGTTATTTATAGGATGGTTTCCAAGGACAGGTTCTGTAATGTATTATTTCCAATCTCCACAACAACCTTACAGAGCAGGTGGTGATATCCTTTTTTCCAGGTGAGGAGATAGGTATGAGTGGTTATGATTAACTTGCCCAGTCCAATTCTTTGACCTCCAGAACATCTTTTGGCAGGCCCTACTACTTTCTTATGAAGGCCTGCTAGTTGCTTTGCTAGAGCAGTGAAAGAGAATTTATCATTTTTTTCCCCTAGGCTATGGCTGTATTTGTTTCTATTACATTTTATTTCCTCTTTTCAGAATGGAGGAGAAACTACTGCGCCCAGATAAGGTTCTTGAAGATCTAAGGGCAGAAGTTGTTGTAGACAGGCTAATTTTGGCCAGTCTCCTGTCATTCTCTTCTTTCTTTTTCCTGATTTGACCATTTGCCTAGCTACTGCCCACATTTGGATAAGGCTTCAGTGTGATTTGAAGTAGATTGTAAAATTCCCAGGCTGTCAAAAGAGCCAACTCCTTGGCTATCAAAAGAGCTGACTCCCTGGATTCTAAGAGCTTAGGCTATTACAGCTGCATGGAATTTGAGATCATCTTCCACTCATCTGACAGAACAAACTTTTCTGCACCTCAGTTTTCTCATCTATAAAGTGTAACCTGGGCCTACATTTTGGACTAAGCCATGTGGTTTGGATGACTATTTAGCAAAGTCCATATCAGAAGGCAGATTTAAAACATTTTTCTGGGTAAAATGGCTGTAGCCTTGGTAATTAAGTTTACCCACTTCTTAGGAGATAGCCGACCACAGACTAAAGATAGAGGAAAGAAGAAGCCGTTATGTTTAAGAAGCAACAGCCAGTTTTGATCTTTAGGTGTTCAAGTATAGCCAGTGAATAAAGAATCCCATGCACTTGACTTTACCAAATAGATTATCCTGTCCAGTAGTCAAGATCCTTTCTAAATAATGGCTATTTTAATAATGATATTTTAATTGAATAAGTGCTTTTCAGATCTTTTTCTGTATATGGAATCATTTAAAATTCTCTTTGGTTTATTGGACTTTTTCCATCCACTTTTGTGGCCAGTTTTGCTATTTTTTGTAGTGACAACATTTAAAATCTTCCATTGTTTCCTGTTGGTTTCTCAACTGAATAGATTACTGACCAAATCCTTTTCTGTTCCAAAGAGCAGTATTTATAAGACCAAAAAAGCTTGTGGGAATTGTGGCTTTTACCTTTGTGGCTACTGAACAACCCGAAACAGGAGTTTTCTTTTTCCTAGAGACATCAGAAGAATCACTATTGTTGATACTTAAGGTTAAAATGATCATATCCTTAGCCTGGAACTTTTGTTACTGTCAGCCCCTTTTCCTGCTAAGTTCATTCTGTGAGACCCAGCTTACCCTAGTGCAGCCCTCATCACAGGGGCAGAATTATTGGTCACCTTTATTGTGTTTCCAGGTACTTTCTACACTTAGTGCACACTTCTATTATAGCCCTTACTGCCTTGCGTAATTATAGTTTGCCTGCTTCTTCCCTGGTGGACAGTGTATTCTCCGAAGCAAAGAACCTACTTCACTCATCTTGGTGCCTCTAGGCTTTGGAGTGCTTTGGGCACAGAAGGCATTTTTAGTTGAGTTGAGCTGAATTAAATTTAAGTCCAAGTTTTCTCTTAGTGATATCATTGCCTTAAAAATAAGATGTGTTATGCTTATTATTAGTTGTAGGCCCTTTTTTGAGTATCTTTTAATTGGGGCAGAAAATCTCTGTCCAGTTGGGTGAGGAAATAGCAGGAAAGGTACATTTCTACTTGTGTGTGTTTTAGATCATTGTAGTATTCCTTATTATTTTCTTCTTTAACATTGTTTAAATTTTTTTCAGCTATTCTTGCTAAACAACTGTGTATTGTTATTTTTCTGGTGTTTCTGGTGTTTTTAAAAGGATAGTGAGTAGTCTGTATTCATACATAGCATTGCTTTTTGATAGATACTTTTATCTATTGCAGGGTAATGACCACCAGAGAAAAATATTTAGGTTGTTCTATTTTCTCCTGAGAAAATGATAAAGCATTGTGTAAACATTCAATAATTTTCTGAGAGTAGAGTCTAATATCTGATAAGAATTGTAATTTAAAGACTTAAAAAGGAATATAATACAATCCACTTTTGACGGATAGTGATATGGTCTTATCTCTTCAGTCTTCAAATTGCTTCCACTAGTCCTTGTGGCTTTGTCTGATATGACGGTGTTATATAATTTACTGCTGTGTGCTGTCTCATTCTATTCTTAGACTGAGTGACCACAAAAGGATCTCAAAGCATCTGTTATACACATAATATTCATAAGCATATAAACTATATATAGAAAGGTGATACTCTGAATGATGAATACCAGTGAACTATTTTTTTTTTTTGGAGGAGATACTAGCTATCAGTTAGAATACACAGAAACAAAAAAGTTTTCCATTTCTTCTTAGAGTTAACTTTCGATAATTAAATTATTATGTCATATGAGGTTAACTTTTTTTTTTTTTTTCTCTTTTTTGTCTTTTTTACTGACCGGTAACGGGATCGCAACCCTCGGTGTCGCGCCCGCACCGGGGACCGGCAACGGGATCGCAGCACTGCGCTCAGCCAGTGAGCGGGAACCGGTCTCCACATGGGATCCGAACCCTCGGCGGGAGCGCCGCCACGCTCCCAAGCGGTGCACTCTCCAGTGCGCCACCGGGCCGGCCTGAGGTTGACTTTTTTTTTTTTTTAAAAAGATGACCGGTAAGGGGATCTTAACCCTTGACTTGGTGTTGTCAGCACCACGCTCAGCCAGTGAGCAAACCGGCCATCCCTATATAGGATCCGAACCCGGGGCCTTGGTGTTATCAGCACCGCACTCTCCTGAGTGAGCCACGGGCTGGCCCTCTGAGGTTAACTTTTTTGAATGAGAAATTGTAGTTATGGAATTTAAATCCACATGGACTATTTATCTCTTTTGAGGAATCATCTTTTATGAAACTATTCAATTAAGTTTTGTGTCATTTGGTATTTACTTTAAAAAAGTATTTTTGAACTTTACCTTTTTTAAAAATCATGTTTGCTAAAAATTCACAGATTACCATGACAAAATATAATAGGGCATTTTAATTAAAAAACGAATTACTAAATATATTTAAAAAAATCTTTCTGTCCATTTTTGTTATTGTTGAATAGCCAAGTTTATTTCCTAGTGTTTAGTTTCTTTGAAATGGCTTAGTGTTTAGTTTCTTTTTCTTTGAAATGGCTTACCAGTTTTATTTCCTATACTACTTGTTATCCTATGTTTTATATTACTAACAGGCTAGCAGTTGGGTTGAACAGGACTGTACATTTATTTTTATGTATGTTTATTTTATGCATGTACATATGTGTATGCATATGCATTGATTTTTTGAAATTTTGAGACAGAAAAGACTTTTCAGAGTTACAACCCCCCCCCCCCCCCCCCCCCCCCCCCGCCTTGGCTTAAAGGAAACCCCAAAAAACAACAGGGTCTTTCTAAGGTGACATGACACTTTTTGGAATGAGGTTTATAGACTGAGGGAGTTTTTGTGCATATTTTGTTGTATACATCATCAGCTGAGATTAAGAGTAGCTAATAATAACAGCTTTTATTTGTTGAGCATTTTTCTGAACCAGACACTATTCTAAGCCCTTTATATGTATTATTTTATTTCATCCCCACAGTAAACCTCAGGAGGAAGGTTTCATTATTATTCTCATTTTACAGATGAGGAAACTGAGGCATAGAGAAGTAATTTGTCCAAGTTCACAGTGTAAGAGGGAGAGCCAGGCTTCTAATCCAGTATGTGACTCCAAAGCCAAATTTTCCTCAATATTGACAAAAATGTTTTGTAAACCTTTCTACCTTCTTGATTACAAAGTTGTAGGATTTATATTTTTATGGATAATAGCTGAAATGTAACTTTAGCTTTCATAATTATTATAGTGTAGTTTCCATAGTGAATAAAATAGCCTCTCCAGTGTCGAAGCAAGCACTTTAAGGAAGGATCTATATAGAATGAAAAGGCTGACACTGGGACTACTGGTTTATTCTTTCACCCTATGCCTTTCTTGCAAAATTAATTTATACAGTTACAGGGAATGTCATTATGTAATAAATTGGTAGTTTTTCCAGTTATGGTCTGTTTATCAGATTTCTCTTCTTAAGTTTTTAGAATATCTGCAGTTTGGGAAGGGAATAGATACAGGGTAGATCTCTGAGCAGAAACATAGATATGTACTTGATGGGAACTATTTGCTCTAGTGATGAGCAACCTGAAGCCTTTCTTAGTCTAGCTTTGCAAGAGTCCTAGATCCAGTTTCATGGGCATCCTTTCAGAACATACAAAGCAGAGATGGAATGGAGGACAAAAAGCCTTTAGGGCAACCGTATTCAAAGATGGGAGGAACTTTTGTAGAATCACTGGTTCCTACACACTGTGTTCTGGCCAGGCCATGGCCAGCAGAGGCCAGGACTTGTCGAAGGCTGCCTTCTGAGGAGAGGTAGTATCAAGCCTTTCTAGGGTAGGTCATGCAGGTGCCAGAAACTAAGGTGCCCTGACAGCTTGGTCTTTTGGGAACCCAGAAGCATTGGTGCTGCTCCAGGATGCCCAGCAACACTGTTCCCCCTTGTCCCACCTGCCTAGCCTAACACAGCCCCACTGTGGAGAAAGAAGGGAGACTCATTGCTGGAGCACTAGCATCTCACCGATGGCAGGTCTTTTGTAAAAGCTGTATTGAGTGAATTGAAATAATCCTAGTTTCTGTTCTACCCTGTAAAGTCTTAGCAGCAAAGGGGTTGTTAGGATTAAATGGAGAATATAAGAACAAAAGACTAGAACACTGCCTTGCCACCTAAAAAAAAAAAGAAAAGCTGTGCTAATTTCTCATTGTTTTATTCAGTAAAGGGGGAATCTAGCTCTCAAGCTTGTGCAATTCAATAAATCTGTTCTCTTTTTGAATGAAAATAAATGGGACCCATAGACATCTTTATTTTTCTCCCTGAATTGGCCCTTACGCAAAAAAGTTTGCTGTTGCTAATTTTGGTCCTTGTGATATCTGATGGCTTTGGCTGATGTATTTGCAGATAGGCTATTGGAAAATCAAACTGGTTTGGCTGTGCTGTCAATTCAGTGCATTCTCAGAATCATAGTATAACCTCCTTTTGGCATGGTTTTATGGAGATTTAAATGCATTAGATCTTTTCAAGCTGTGTTTCTATCATTCTGTGTCTTTCTGTAAACTGTTTTATTCTTGTTCAAATATGTTTTAAAACTTAATCTTTTTAGAACTAGGCTTGAAAATACAAGTCTGAGAAGTAACTGCAATGTCACAGAGCCACTAACAAATAGTTGTTAGCTAATCTGAGTTATATCATTATGTGTCAACTGACCCAAATTGAGCAGGGAAGAACATCTGAATCAGAGTATGTTAAAATAAGGAAATAATACATTTAAAAATTATTAATAGCTGTTGATAACATATTAAGTAATAACGTATAAATAGTATTTTTAAAGTGAGGATAAACACTGAGCATTCAGCGCTGCAGTACTATTCACAACACATACTGGTAGGATCTTAATTAATTCAAATGTTCTGTTAGGATGACTCATTTTGTGGTTGCTGTGAGACCCTTCAGGGAACTACTTCCATTCACAAAAAATATCCACTCATGCTTTCTTTGGTAAGGCTGGTTGAGTGCAATACAGGTTGATTTTAGGTCAGTGTTCTTTGGTGGTTTTTTTGTTTTTGTTTTAATTTACTTCAATTTAATTTTAGGTTCTTTCAAATTTACATTTGCATTTCTTTAACTTAAGAGTGGGATAAAGTACACTACTTTTCTTTATGAATCTCATCTTTTGAAGCAGCTTTTCTTTTTTTTTTAAAGATGACCCGTAAGGGGATCTTAACCCTTGACTTGGTGTTGTCAGCACCAAGCTCACCCAGTGAACTAACCGGCCATCCCTATATGGGATCCGAACCCGTGGCCTTGGTGTTATCAGCACCACACTCTCCCGAGTGAGCCACAGGCCAGCCCCTGAAGCAGCTTTTCACTTTTAAGTTACACTGAACTTCAAATTTTACAGTTTTTGCAATGTCAATATACAGGTATGTGATATGAGACAGTTATAACATCTAACTGAAATGTTAGGAAATTTTAAGCATGCCATAATGCTATCAGTTTTAGTAGCTTGCATGTATAATATTACTGGTGTTTCACTGTATTGTTATACAGTAAATTGTTTTTATGCCAGATATATACATTCTTTTCCCCAATTTTAGCTTAAGGTACCTCCTCTCCCCAGGGGACAGCTGTGGTAGGCAGACCATAGTTCAGCAGAGTAATAGTTTGCTAGTCTTCCTTTTAGGCAGTTGAATGAGGGGTCTTTAAAAAGTTCATGGAAGGATTCATATTATCTTTTAATTTAATATTTCCATGAGCTTTTTGAAGTACCCTTGTACTTCTTCTAGTAGCTAGTACTTCATCTCTAGTAGCTGTGGCATTTATTCCTCTATGCATTTTTCAAATACTCCCTTTTCTTGAAGAAGCACCCCCCCATGTAAATAGTTTAATATTGTATTTCTTTCTCTTTCCCAATTACACTGTTGAAATTCTGTGAAGTCATTTATTTATTCTTGAACAAACATTTATGGAAGGCCTGTCTGCTAGGCACCTGCCAGAGTAAAAAGATGAAGAAAACACTGCCCCCATCCTAGCAGAGGGTGTGGTCCAATGGAGGAGAGAGACACACATGATTCTAGAGTGACATACCTGAGTTGCAACACAGCGTTCTGTTGGAGGTTGGTTTGTTTTATTTATCTTTTTTCTTTTCTTTTGTATTTTCTGTAAGAGACTTGAGCTGGGTCTTAAAGTTCAAGGTCTTAGTGATTTTAGTCCCCTGAGATGATGAAAATCTATTTTCCTTCCTAATAAAGAAAATGGGAAGAAAGGTTTTCTTTGATTTGATTCTATGACATTCTTAACAGCTGGAAATAGTCTGTGATTATATCACTCTATAAGAGTGGAAAGCCCTGAGAGACACTCTATGCACTACTGGCTGTTTATGGACCTTTTATCTTACCAGAAATACGCTTTGTATGTACTTTGCCTTCGTTCTAACTGGGTGCTCAAAAAAAAGAAAAGAAAAGTTTATGAGAACAACTAGTGCCTAACTGGCCAGAGTGTAAGAAATAGTAGAGGTTTTCCCTTCCTCTCCCCTCCCCCAGGACACTAAGCTGTGGCCCTTATTCTGGAAGCAGCTCTCCATTTGAGGACAAATCCTAGACCTGATGGTGGGCTTGAAGGCAGAGCTTTTTTTTTTTTTGTCCTTTTTGAGACCGGCCGCACGGCGCTCAGCCAGTGAGTGCTGTGAGCGCACCGGTCATCCCTATATAGGATCCGAACCCGCTCTCTCCCGAGTGCGCCACGGGCTCGGCCCTTTTTTTTTTTTTTTTTTTTTTTTTTTTAAGGCAGAGCTTTTTGTTGGTGATGATCTATGGTGGCAGAATGACTGTATGAGTAATCCTAGATGGAAGAGAATAAATTGGTTTTGAATAAAGTTTTCAGGAAAAGCTAGAAAACAGTTTAAACACCAGCTGGGAGAAAAGTTACATTTATTTAATGATGGAAATGATGGAAGTGCTAATTTTATACATCTCTGTTAATAGCTCTAAAATGAGGAAAGGAATATACTGATTTTTTCGTGCTTTGATTTAGGTCTCAGAATCCTGTTTCTGAAAGTGATATCAAAGGATAATTTTTGGGAGAGTTGATGGTGAGGGGGTATACCCCAACACATTGCTGTGTTTCTTAGGTGATGGATTATGAATTTATTATCTGAGGATTTTACTAATCCTTGTTTGAAGTGGTTATACTTTCAGGTTCTACACTGGTATTCTGAATATACTGTGAAGTCCACATTTTTCATAATTTTATACATTTTCATCAGGTCCTCCTAGGCCAAAAAATCCTAATTACATTGGCCTTTCATGAAAGTCTTTTTCTTTAGTTGTCCTCTGTTCTTTTTTGAGTTGCTTTGGGCCTTTCCTTGAGATCATAATTAGGACTTTATGCTTCCTGTGGAGAATTAATGACCATTTTGTGTTTGGACGTTGTAGAGAAACAATTTCTAATTTCCTTCATGATGATGATCAAAACTTTGTGGCCCTCTTGCTGCACTGTACTTAGACCCGTATTTTAATAGAAAAGTCTAGAAATTGTTAGGTCCCTTTCCTAGACAGAATCTCTCGTCTTTTAAGTATTCTCGGAGGGCCAGCCTATGGCTCACTCGGGAGAGTGTGGTGCTGATAACACCAAGGCCCTGTGTTCGGATCCCATATAGGGATGGCCAGTTAGCTCACTGGCTGAGCGTGGTGCTGACAACTCCAAGCCAAGGGTTGAGATCCCCTTACCGGTCATCTTTAAAAAAAAAAAAAAAAAGTATTCTCGGGATTATTTTTTGTTTCCTTTTGCTAGCTTAGACCAGCTTTTATGCCAACTCACTATAATATGAGATCTTTATGCAGTTTATGATAGATACTTTACCACATGAAATAGTTTTTTTTTTTTTTTTTTTTAAAGATGACCGGTAAGGGGATCTTAACCCTTGACTTGGTGTTGTCAGCACCACGCTCAGCCAGTGAGCGAACCGGCCATCCCTATATAGGATCCGAACCCGGGGCCTTGGTGTTATCAGCACCGCACTCTCCTGAGTGAGCCACCGGGCTGGCCCTGAAATAGTTTTAAAGTTGTATATACCACAGGAGTCATGTTTGAATCAGACTGATAGGATTAAACTAGGCTACTAATACAGGTTCCTCCCCAGTGACCTAACATCTCTTAAACTGGTAATTTTCAATCTGGTTTACATCAGAATCTACTGGGGGAAATTTTAAAAATACCTATACCAGGGCCCCACCCTGACCAGTTGAGTCAGTTTCTGCGAGGTGAAGCCCAGGCATCAGTATTTTATAAAGCTCCTAGGTGATGATAATGAATGGCCAGGGTTGACAACCATGGAGTTAGACTTCATATGGGAAATCGTCAGCTGCTAGAACTTCTAAATTGGATTGCTTTTTTGCTGGAGAAATAATTACCATTAGACAGTTCAAGGAAATTTGTATCAAACTTTGCATTTGTAAGATGGCACCTAAATCAAATTATTCTTTAACCTGTTTTCCTGGCCTAAATAAACTCGGAGAATTAAAGCATGGGTGAGCTCACAGAACTTTCAGTTCCTCGTTCTAAAACCCCCTTCGTCATCTGTTTGACTTTGGTGTTGGTGATTCCTTTTCAGAGCAATAATATCCTTTGTCTTTAGCAGGAAATGAAACATGGGTCTGATTATTTATGCATGCCCCGGCACCTTTTTTTTTTTTTTTAAGACACAGGTGAAACTTCAGTAGCTGTGCAGAAATGCAGGCTTGGGCTCAAGGAGTGCCTTCACTCTGCAGTCTTGGAATGAGTGACTCATGCTCTCTGAAGGCACACAGTACTTAAATCATTTGTTTTCTGTGTACCAGGAAGAGGAGGGCATATGAAAATAGAAGCCATGTACTGCCAAATGGGTCTGAAATAAGAATGGAAATGTTGACCTAATGGGTAAAACAATTGATTTTGTTACAAACACTTATGACTTTGGGGGTATGTTATGTTATTATTTCACTAATTGAAATTTGTCATTATTTCTAAAATGCTATCCTTTTGTAATTTGTAAGCAACTCTACTCCTTACTAGATAACTTTGATAATCTTAAATTTTAAAACTTATTTGTGAATTTACAATGTTTCTCTTTTGGATTTGTATGCCACCTTAGAGTATACCTTCTGAAGGAAAGGTTAGAAAACAATCTGTTTGTTGAAGCAGTTCAGTTACATGGTTGTTCTTTGTGGAGGATGGTATAAGCCCATTGGCCATTTTCTCTGTCATTTCAGTGCTTCCTGGACCTGGAGTAGTGATTAACGTGGACAACAGGGTGTCCCCTACTAAGTGTAGTTGCTGCATATTCTAGAATAATATAGTCTACACACATCCTCTGTACAGACTCTGCTAATGCCACCTTGTTTTATTCCTTAGAGAACAGTAACATTTAAAGATACAAGGGTACTTCAAAAAATTTGTGGAAAGATTCGTATTATCTTTTAATCCTATTTTTCCACAAACTTTTTGAAGTATCCTTGTGTACACATATATACATATGTATATATATATGTGTGTGTATACGTATAAACACACACACAAGTATTCTGAAGTATCTGTTGTGTGCCAGGCACTGTACCAGGCAGCAAAGTCACAGCAGTTCAACAAGACACACTGAACCTCCCTTCTTGTGTCAGTTACAGTGTCTGCTTCAGGCCCTCTTTTGTCTTGTGTCTTTTGTCTCTATATTGGTATGAGAAGCTATAGACACCTGCTAGAGATTTTAGCACAATTTAAAGATTAAGATAATTTAAAGTTGCCCAGAATTTTTAGGTGATTCTTTCATTGTGGGAAATCACATGCTCATCATTTATTATATTTATTAAAAGATAAATGCTTTTATTATTAAAAGCTCCTTATACAGCAAAGACTGGTATTTGGGGGCTTCCTTTAAAAACAATAAAAACTTCAGATGTTAGTCTTATTACAAGTCAATGAAGATAAGCAATTGGTAGGATAAATCCATTTTCACTCTTTGCCTATTTTTATTCATTTAATTAGTTCAATAACTGTTGAGTGAGTTCCTGTTATGTGTCAAGCACTGTGCTAGGCCATAGGTATACAGAGGTACTTCAAAAAGTTGTGGAAAAATAGTGGGCCGGCCCCGTGGCGCACTTGGGAGAGTGTGGTGCTGGGGGCGCAGTGATGCTCCCGTCGCGGGATCGGATCCTATATAGGAATGGCCGGTGTGCTCACTGGCTGAGCACGGTGCGGGTGACACCACACCAAGGGTTGCAATCCCCTTACCGGTCACAAAAAGGACAAAAAAAAAAAAGTTGTGGAAAACTAGAATTGAACGATAATACGAAATTTTCCATGAACTTTTTGAACCTTCATATAGCGGTAAACAAAATAGCCATAGAATTAAATAAACTGATAGAGGAGTTGAGACTTAATAGTCTGTCTTTTAACAGGTTAGTTGAAATTGTTTATATTTACTATAACTATTAATATATTAGGAGTTGTTTCTACCTTTTGTTTTCCATTTATCATGCTTTTTTCTTTCTTTTCCTGCTATGTTTCCCTCTCTTCTATTGTACAGCTTGAGTTTTGTCAGGTATCTTTCTGTTGCTGATTAAAAGTTACACATTCTGGGCTGACCGATTAGTTCAGTTGGTTAGAGTGTGGTGTTACAACACCAAGGTCAAGGGTTCACATCCCTGTACTGGCCAGTTGCCAAAAGTAAATAAAAATAAAAGTTATGGGCCGGCCTGGTGGCGCACTGCTATAGTGCGCCGCTTGGGAAGTGCGGCGGTGCTCCCGCCGAGGGTTCGGATCCCACATACAGACCGGCTGCTCACTGGCTGAGCGAGGTGTGGGAGCAACACCGAGGGTTGCGATCCCGTTGCCGGTCCCGGTCCGGTACGGGCGCGACACTGAGGGTTGCGATCCGTTGCCGGTCACGAAAAAAGACAAAAACGAAAAAAAAAAATAAAAATAAAAAAATAAAAGTTACATATTCTGTTTATATTTTTCTGTGGTTTCCTTAAACTTAGAACCCATTACTTACTTTCACACATGTAACTTTGCCAGTATTCATGTCTTTTTCCCAAGCATGTTTTTACTTCCCTTTAGGCTATCTCTTCTACATCCTTCTCCTCTCCTATGTAGGAGGTTTGGTGGAGAAGAAGCTGGCAGTCATGCTTGATTTGCCATTTGGACCATAATTGGGTGGCTGGGACTGAGTCTGGCTCCCAGTTTTGAGCTGCATCAGAACTACAGATTAATGTTTCCTGTTCTGAAGGAATAGAATTCTGGGGCATATGTAGGCATTAAGACATTTTCATAAAGCATTTATTACTCAAAGAACACTTTCAGGACTTATGGCCCTACCATAAAGTTTAATAAGCAAAAAACATATTGAAGTTGGGTTTTCTCCTTGTACTTTTTTTTTTAACTAGGCAAAGAACTTCATTAACCTTTTTTCCAACTTTATTCTCAGCCTTCTTCAGCTTTATTAGCTGCAAAGAATGAATTGTGTATAAGCAAAAACTGAAAAGAGCTGCAGTGTCCAAGGAGCTTTGGCTTAAAAATATTAGACATCCAGATTTTATCAGATCCTTAAGCAAAACAATTTTAAAAAGCAGTTATAAAATAGCACCTTCCAGAAACCTCTTCAAGTTTTATCTTCTTCAGAAGTTCACCCAATTCAGTTTGCCTCATTCTTGGAAACCTCATCAAAATTCTCCACAAGATCTGGAACTTCATCCTCCTCTTCCCCTGCAGTAGCAAAGTGGTGCTTTTCCATCCACAGATTGGGCAGAGCTACAGCCAGTCTCCTTAAGCTAGTCAGACTGTCTGCATCAAGCTGGTTTGAGCTGCTGGGTAGCATTTCTGTCAGCTGCTTTGACTCACCATGGCCTGTAATGGTGAAAGTGTTCACTGCCAGAGATGCCTGAACTTTAGGGTTGTTAAAGTTAATCACTGTTCCTTGGTTTGTAAACATATTCACTTCAATACCAGTGATATTGTTTACCCCTAATTTCTTTAAGGAGAACTGAAGTTTTTTCCTCATCTGCTGTAGCTGTTGTATGAATCACCTTCTTTCTGCAAAAAGTTCCTTTCCCACCGGTGCACATTTGTGCCTGCAGTTGGCAAATTTTTCTGGGTTCATTATAGTTTCTTTCGTCTTGTCAAAGTGGAAAAGGGTCCACACCCTTTTTTTCTTTTAAGCCATATGTAGACCCTTAAAGTAAAAATGTACAGAGAGATTATTCAGCAATAGGAACCTGGAGTTCTAAATACATTTATATTATAAGTTAGATGGAATTTCCACTTACACAAGAGGAAACTGAAGCTGAGAGGGGTTCAGAGACTGCAGTAGAGCTAGGATTTTTCATCCGGGACACCAAATGCAGTTTGTCCATATCATATCTGAACATCTTGACTCTGTTCAGCTGTCCAGTTCTGGAGTCAGCCCCTGGCCACCCTTGCATATTCTTATCTGTCACCTGGATCTCTGGCTTTAGGTTTGTTCTCTTATATCCACCCTCTACACAGTTGTCCTGCCGTCCTGTCTCAAATGCAAATCTGCCCTGCCTGGAAGAAACGACTTCTGGATTTACTCTCTGTTGTCCACCGCGGTTGTTCCCTGTTTAATTCTTAATCCTTATTCTTAGAGCTCCCTGCCTTATACCTCGTGAACCCAGCAGCACCAAACTATTTGGAGTCTTCCTTGCATTTAATGAATATGAGTGCCATTTATGTGTTAAGCAGCCTGCCAGGGGCTGACAACAGCTTTTTTAATGATCCAGATGGTGAAGGTATTGGCCCTGGACAAGGAGAGTGGCAGTAGATGTGAAGAGAAGTGAAAGACTCATCCAATAATGAGGAGATAGAATCAATAGGACTTGGTGAGAAAGAAGGGCGTTTTGGATGCCTCCTAGGTTCTGGCCTGGGCAGCTGGAATGATGGTAGTGATCTGAGAGTGCCAAACAAATATGAGAGTATTACAGCAGAGAATACTTGGTAGAGAAACTTACGGTGTCAGAGATATGTTAGAACCCTGGACTGTGTTCTGATGTTAACAAGCTGTGTAGCATTGGGCAGTCACTTTACCTCTGCCAGCCTTGATGTCTGTATCTGAAGTACATCAGATGACTTTAACTTTTGCCGCTTTAAGTAGAGAACACTTCCAGTGTGATTCCATGCAGATTATCTGACTTCAGCTAGCCTCTCCTTTCTATGCTGTATTTTCACCTATCCATTTCAGAGCCTGCTGTGTGCCATGCACTGGGAACTAAAGCTAAATGAGAGTAGGTCTCAGTGAGCTTCCTGTTCTTGATGAGCTCCTGTTCAATCAAGGAGACAGGCAAATCAGTAATAGGTGCACTAGACCAAATAAGGTGCTGTGGTGGAAATATGTGTAGGGTTCAGGGGAGCTGCACAAGAAAGCTTTGTCAGTTGGGTGCAAGGAGTGGGAAGTGTGTCCAGAAAGAGCAGTGACCCTTGTTCTGAGTCTGGAATGAAGAACAGGCAGAAGTGGGTGGGAGCAGCATTCCAGGCCCAGCCTGCGCCTAGTTCAGGAGGTGGGGGGAGTCAGGAGAAAGATGGACAGGACTAGCCCATGCAGGGTCTTACAAGGCTTTTCAGGGAATTTGAACTTTGTTCTCAAGGCTTCAGGACGTAGGAGAAATAATATGGTTGGATTCACATTTATCCCTTTTTAATGCCTAATATGTTTCTTTCATATATTAATGTTAGATAAACTAGACTTTAGGGCACAGAGTAGTATTTGAAATAAAAGCAGTTATGTCCTGATAAATAGAGCTGTTCGTCAGGAAGATATATAATAATCCTGAATCTGTATATGCCTGATGACTAGTCTCAAAAGATAAAACACCTGATAACTAGTTTTGAAAGATATAAAGCACCTGTACCAGCTAGCCCCCAAACAAAAAAAGATATAAAGCAAAAATTGAGAAGGAAAAAAAAACACACATAAAAGCATGAGATGAAAAAAAATAAGACCTCTCAAAAACTGATAGGTTAAGCAGTCAGAAAAATTAGCAAGTACATAGAGGAGTTGAACAAAATAATTCAAAAGGTTGATATAATGAGCTCTCACCCAGAAGTTATAGTGCTTTCAATTGCTTGAGGTCCATAGTGAGGAATACATTTTATATCATGACCTTGTGAACACATACATGTTTGTATATTGCAGAAACAAAAGTTTCATGAAATGACATTATTCCTTACACTGCAGTTTTTCTATTTTCTGTTCTGTTTTATTGGTGTTAATGCTGATCTCATTATACAAAATTGATTTCATGACCCACTAATGGATTGACATCCTTTTTCTTGAAAACACCAAGTTTAAAAAAAACCACATACACGCTTTTTAAGCACACACAGAGCACTTGCAAATTGGATGTGCAAATTCCCCTCCCATGCCAAGCCTCTAGCCTGTTACCCCTCTGTCTTTCCCTTGCTAAAACAAAGATGACTTTGACTCCTGTTTTTACTGAGTCAAGGCCATCTGATATGGTCATCTGCTTCTCTTTTCCTTTCTATATTTAGCCTTTTATCTTTTCTTCCAGACCTAGAAGAAAAAAATTGTATCTTCCTTGCTTTCCAAGGTTAACTTTTACACCTGCATTTTTTATTTCATCATCTCTGTTTTCTTTTCCTCCTTCAGTATGGCCCCTTGTTCTTATCTCTAGATATTTCTTCTTGACCATTCCATCATGAACTCAGTCTTAATGGGTTTAACAGATTCTCAACCTGTACGTCAAAGATTATCAATGACTATTATTTTTAGTCATTAGACTATAACACAGTCATCTTTACAGTTTTTTCTAGTTTATCCATGTGGAGCTTAAGATAGAGGGCAGTATTTACAAAGATAATGTCTAAAAGATATTGTTTCTCCCAGCATGGCCAGGAGGCAGAGCTGAGATAACAAGGAAACATATTGACCCAGAGACAAATTTAGGTAAAACGTTTAAATCAAATTTTGAAAATATATTTATCAAAACTTTAGAAAATTTAAGTCACGTGAACTTGAAAAGTATACTTATTTAATGAGTGTGCATTAATTGTAAGCCACTTTGGTACCTTGCAGACAACACAATTACACATAAAGACATGAACTTATAACATACAGCTTACACATGCATATATGCAGACATAAACAACAAGAACAAACAAGGATCTTGCAGGTTTTGTTCAAGATGTAAAAAAGCACCAGTAAAAAGGACAGACAGGTTTATATTGTGTTTTTTAAAAAGAGATCGTGAGGCCTCACACTGTTTTAAAGAAAGCAAGATAACGAATTTATATTGTAAAGCAAAGTATGCAAGCCTTTTCAAGAAGATGCAGAGAAAGTTTTCCTTTTTTAAAAAATGGCATAGAACTTTACCAGAGGATTTTGTGAAAAAATACATAGAGCTTAGAAGAGAATTTAGAAGTCTGTTTAAGATAACCAGCTGGGTACCAGAAAATTTGAGACCATCTAGTTAAACAGGTAGATTTTAGTTTAGTTTTGGTTTCTCAAATGAGTTATTGAGCTTGAGGGCTGAGCTATTGAAAACTATTTGACTGTTGAAGTTTTTAAATATACCTCAGGTCGATTTGGAGCTTGTCATTATTGTCATTAGTGGTAGTCTGATGTGTACCATCCCCGGTGAGATGGGTTGAGGTGTGATGGCAAGGCGTTGAGATTTTGGGATCAGATTCAATTCCTCATCTGGTTTGGGGTTCCAGATAAGGTTTAACAGCCTTAGCAGGAATCCATAGCGGGCCTGTGGGTGAGAGAACAGACATATACCCTCTCCCCTGTGTTAACAGTTCGACAGGTCTCAACCATTGTGGTCCCGTCAGCAGGTGGCAGAATAAAACCAAGGGTCCAGGTCTCTTTAGGAGGCATAAAGTGTCATTCTGTGGCCCTTAATTTTTGGGAATTACAGTTTAAAAAATTTAGTGTGAACAGAGCTTTAAAGACCTGTTCATGAGAGGCCAGTCCTATATCTATATTACTCCTCCTTCGTTTACTTACATGAGATTTAAGAAGGCCATTAGCTCTTTCAACAATTGCCTGGCCAGTGGGGTTAAATGGGATTCCTGTGACATGTTTAATGTTCCAGTTGTCACAGAATACTTCAAAGACTTTGGAGGTGTATGCTGGTCCATTATCTGTTTTAATTTGTTTTGGAATCCCCATGGCAGCAAAAGCAGAAAGACAATGTTTTTTTAACATGTTTAGCAGTTTCTCCTGTTTGGGCATTGGCATGAATAAGACCAGAGTAAGTATCAACAGTAACATGTAAATGTTTAAGACGTCCAAAAGTGGAATAATGAGTGAATTTCATTTGCCAAATTTCATTACCTTTTATTCCTCGAGGATTAACTCCTCCAGGGAAATTAGATTTAGAAAATCTCTGACAATGGGGACAAGCATGAACAATATCTTGAGCTTGCCTGTAAGAGATCTGATGCATGTTAGCCAAAGCTTGTGCACCCTGATGAAAAAACTGATGAGAATCAATAGCTTTCTGTAAAACAGTATTATACATAACAAAGTGATCAGCCATATCATTTCCAATTGATAAAGGGCCAGGAAGACCGGGATTAATAATATCAGTATCATACCCAGTAAGTACTTGACAACGGTGTCTTCCCCTAGTGGGTAGCTGAATACATTGTTCTAATTTTAGAGAAGGGTAGAACATTGTTCTACCCTTTTTTATTGACAGGGTAAGAAAATCTGTTCAATGACTCCTATTTGAGGAAGAAATTGGCAAAGCAAACCTGTGAGACTGTGGGGTATTCAAAATAATGAAATGAATGACTTGAGATTTAACAATACATGCTAATTGTCTGGAATGTAAAAAGGATTCAATCTGTTTTAATTCTAATTTTGCTTCTTCAGATAAGTAATGAGTGGAGGACAGAATGTAAAAAGGATTCAATCTGTTTTAATTCTAATTTTGCTTCTTCAGATAAGTAATGAGTGGAGGACAGATCAGGGTCTCCCTTCAAGGTATTAAACAAATGTTGTAATCGATAATTTGGAACACCCATAGAAGGGCGGAGCCAGTTAATGTGGCCAAGTAATTTTTGTAAATCATTTAGAGTAACAGGCTCCTGAATACGGAAAGATACATTTTGTGGCCGTGTATTTCTCTTAGTGATCAAAAACCCAAGGCATTTCCAAGGCTCCTTTTTTTGAATTTTATCTGGAGCTATTTGTAAACTGGCATTATTAACTTGTTTGATTAAATGTAAATAAACTTGTGATAGCAGTTCTGGATTATCATGAGCATTGTCAATTTGTCTAGTTATAGCATCTTGAAGACAATAAAATCTGTACAAGGCTCAGTGGGTCCCTGTCTAACAGTAGTAAAAGATTTAGTGGGAGCATTCCAGGGACTATGTGATGGCTCTAAATGTCCCATTTGTAACTGTTGTTTAACAAGTAGCTTGATTTAATTGCTCCCCTTTAAGAGGCCACTGCTCCACCCAAACCCAAGAACCAGGAGTCCATTGTAATTTGAATGGTGGGAGCGTGGCTGTGGCCATCATGATAAATTTTGAACGAGATGTCCCAATATAAATATCTCATTGAGCAGGGAGGTCTTAGCCCTATAGGGATCCATAGGGTTTGAGGGAAATCTGGAACATAAGGCATAACAGAGACAGTTTGTCCCTTGGGGCCAGTACACAACAAGGGATTTTTACTTTGATAAGGGATTTTGAACCTGCCTAATCCAGTAAGTGTAACTGGTGAAGAAGTTACTTTCACAATGGAGTCCAGTCCTTTTTAGCAATTATGGTAATAACATCAGCCATCGGATCTGTAATTAATTTTTGTTCAACAGATAATATCAACAGTGGCTGAGTCTTATCTAATCTTTGTATCCAAAACGCATCAGGGGAAGCAAGAGGTTGAAGTTTAGATTTTGTTTCAGGAATTTTGTTCTAAGCCTTTATGGCTGCTCTAGTTGTTTGGCCAAGTAACATGTCCATGCTAATTTGAACCTCATTTTGTAAATTTTTGAATGAAATAGCATGTAAGGCTTCCCGATATTCCTGTAGCCATACAGTATATTGAGCAGGAGTTAAAACAGTTTTTCCAAGTGTTTTCCAATCCCAAGGGATCATATTATATCCATTAGCAATTGATTCTAAGTATCCCTTAGTAAAAGTACTATGTAAGCCATTTTCTGTTATGCTCTTTTTAAATATTTCAAACAAGGAGAATGGGAGGTTTTCATATCTTGACTGAGTCCCAGTTCTTACAACAGGAAAGACATGACGAGCATCAACTCCCATGTTATGTCCTTCTTTAAGACAGGACTCCTTCAAGGGAGCAACTGAATTGTTTGCCTCCAAAGGTGGAGCTGGGGGGAGAGGAGGAGGAGGAGGAGGCAAGGATTGTTTTTCATGCTCTTTAATGGCATAAACACGTTTTTTCCTTTTGTTAAGTTCCTGAATAACTTTTAAAGCAATTTGACAAAATTTCCAAACCACTACAATCAATAATAATTTAGTTAGATGATGGTTAGTTACTTTATACCCTATTGCCTTAAGGAGACAGAGAAGTAGTGAACTATGTTCAACTTCCCTCTTAGACAGTAAACTACCCATAATTGCAAGAATAGATAGAAAATTGAGAGAGTAAGAAAGCAGAAGTTCTGGGTGGGGTTTTTGCTAAGTATAGTTTACCAAGTTTAACAATAGAAACTGGTAACCTTCAGTAAGACAAGCAAGGTGACATTCCATAATGCAATTTGCAACAAAAACTTGATTTTAGCAAACATTCTCTTCTTATAGCAGTTTCCCAGTATCTTTACATATCAATCAGTAACCTGTCTGTCTTTGAGCCAGCAGCCTTGCTGTGTTACAATTCTTTATCTTACAACAGAGACTATAGCCTGGGGAAAATTTCCTGTCCTATGCAAAGTCAATATTTGAAACTGCAAGGCTTTGGAAAACCAGGCCCTGTGAAGTACATTTGCTTTATGCATACTCCACATTCATCCACTGCCAATCCATTTGTAATGATTTTCCATGTCATTTCAAGCACAGACTGCTGCAGTAACCTAGCTGTTTTCCTACCTCCAATCTCCACTTCCTTTCAGCTATCATTTTGTGAAACACTTGTTTCTGGTGCATACATATATATGTGTATGTGTCCACTAGGTCATGATGTAAAAAGTATTTCTTTCTTTTTTTTTTCCTTTTTGTCTTTTTTTTTACTGACCGGTAACGGGATTGCAACCCTCGGTGTCGCGCCCGTACCGGGGACCGGCAATGGGATCGCAACCCTCGGTGTTGCGCCCGCACTGCGCTCAGCCAGTGAGCGGGAACCGGTCTCCACATGGGATACGAACCCTCGGCGGGAGCACCACTGCACTCCCAAGCGTCGCACTCTCCAGTGCACCACCGGGCCGGCCCTAAAAAAGTATTTCTTACAATGGACCTCAGACAATTGAAAACACTATTTAACTTTTGGATGAGGATTCATCATATCAACCTTGTGATATAATCCCTGGCTGTAATCTCGTTTTACTTATGTCATTATCAACCTGCCATAATCTCCTTTTATTCAAGTCTCTCCATAGTTGGCCTCAGTTTACTTTTCCAGTCAATTCAGATCGCTGCTGTACCCATTGATCTTTTGTTATTTAGACTGTTTGCTCTTTTATTTTCTTTTCATCTTAACCTGATACAGTGACTGGTTCCTTTCAAGTACTTGGTATGTGTTTCTCCAATGATCAAACAAATTTCAGACCAAATTTGGTATGTACTTTCCTCTGTTTTATTTTTCTTACAGCTTTCCTTATGCCCGAAATTCCACTTCTTTTATGTAGCTCTCCCTGACTACTTTAGCTCTCACTTTTTCTTCTTCCTCCCTATTCCTAGGGCTCATTTGGTATCCAAGGGGTAGAGTCTTACAACTGAGGTCAGGGTTGTAAGGTAATGGGTAGCTGGAACACTTTTCTTAGGTGGGAAATGTATCTATCCCTCTATGGCAGATGTTGGGAGTTGGCCTGTCTGATACAGGGATTCTAGCTTACTATTTGGAAAGAAATCAGGGTATTTTTATTCCAGTGGGGTAATCTGTTATTTAAAATTTAACATATAAAATCAGTAAATATTTAATTGATATAGGGTTAAGAACAACTTTTTAAACCTAAAGGTAATGAGAATGGTAGATTTGTATAGAGATTAAAAACTGTGATAATATTTGCAAACTTGCCAAAGAGTTGTAGTCCTTAATACAAAAAGAACTCCTAAGTCCGTAAGGAATATAAAGAAAAATTGTTAGAAGATATGAAAAGAAAACCATAGTAGAAAAAATATAAATAGCCAATTTTATAATTAAATGCTTAATCTCACCAGCGATGGAAAGAATATAAACATCATATTAAGCAACGGACACCATCACATTAGCAAAATTTTAAAAATTCTAAATGCTGGCAAGAGTTCTTTAAAACAAGCATTTTCGTATGTTTCTGGCAGAAATCTATCATGGTATAACCTTTGTAGAAAGCAGTTTGGTAATATTTGAGAACTGTAGTGGATTGAATTATGTCCCCCAAAACTCCCTGAAGCTTGAATTGTGTCCCCCAAGTTTTATGTATTAAAAGCTTGGCCCCCACGGTGACTCTTAAGGGGGTGGGAAATCCTATTGTGGTTGAAGGGCGGAGCCTTGAAGAGGTTATTGGATTGTAAGACCATGCCATAGTGAATGGATTAAAAATGGTGGTCAGGGGTGTGGTTCTGAGGGCTTGAAAAGAAGAGAAGAGTCTGTCTTTCTCTGTTCTCTCTGCTTCCACCATCTTGCAATGTGAGACCCCTGGGTCACTGTTGCCACCACCATCTGGACTTTGGACTTCCCAGCCTCAGAAACTGTAAGCGATAAAT
Organism: Galeopterus variegatus; assembly: GCF_000696425.1. Classification (NCBI taxonomy): domain Eukaryota; kingdom Metazoa; phylum Chordata; class Mammalia; order Dermoptera; family Cynocephalidae; genus Galeopterus; species Galeopterus variegatus. Next base: position 32,969 of record NW_007728403.1, read on the forward strand.
TTTGTTTTCTTTATAAATCACCCAGCTGCAGGTATTTTGTTATAAGCAACAAAAATGGACTAATACAAGAACTTTAAATTTTTAATGTTTTTACCTGTTAATTTCATTCCTAGGAATCTGTCCTAAAGCTATTAATTAGGGAAGCAAATAAAATATTTGCATAATGTTCATCATTTATCACAGTGTTTTTTATAATAGAGAAAAAATAGGAAATCACTTAAATGCCTACTAGTAGTGAGGAAATACTTCCTTAAGTGGAAAATTATGCCACCATGAAGTATAATTTTGGAGAATATTTTAAAGACATGAGAAAATACTCATGAAGGGCCGAGCCCGTGGTGCACTCAGGAGAGTGCGGCCCTGGGAGCGCAGCAGCGCTCCCGTCGCGGGTTCAGATCCTATATAGGGATGACTGGTGCACTCACAGCACACACTGGCTGAGCGCGGTGCAGCCGGTCTCAAAAAGGACAAAAAAAAAAAAAAAAGAAAATACTCATGCAATATTATAAGAAAAAAATTAGTATACAATGTTATATTTACAATATTACAATTTGGTATGCATACAAATATATGACCTGAAATGTAGCAAAATGATAATTTATCTCTGGGTTGTGTGGAGGAGCGAGACATTTTTTTCTCCCAATTTTATAGTGCTACTTTTATAATGATGCATGTTATTTAAAAATTACTGTCTTACTGATTACTTCCATTTGTAGTTTCTGAGAGAGGCGCCATAGCAGGATGGCTTAGAGTGCAGGCCATGTTCAGGCTTTCTGAGTGTAGCTCTGCCTTGAGTCGTTGTATGACTGAGCCATGTTACTTCTCTAAGCATTGATTTTCTCGTCTGTGAAATAGGACTCCTTTAATACCTAACTCACAGAGATGTCAAGATTAGAAATGATAATGTATCTGACAGCCTTTTTATTTAAAAAAATTTTTTTTTGTTCTTTTTGAGACTGGCCGCGCCGCGCTCAGCCAGTGAGCGCACCGGCCATCCCTATATAGGATCCGAACCCGCGGCGGGAGCGCTGCTGTGCTCCCAGCGCCGCACTATCCCGACTGCACCATGGGCTCCGCCCTCTGACAGCCTTTTAAAAAAAATTCCTTATTTTACTTTAATTCTTGCAATAAAAGCAAATAAGTCAACTTGTTTGCCTCCCATTGAATATACGAGTATTATAACAAAGACATTCAAAATACAATAGCCAAAACTCAAAGTGCATGCTGGAAAAAGCCTAAATTTCTCTGAACAGGGAAAAAGAAAAAACCTCCAATGAATTTGGACTATTAAGTGTATAATTACCCTGTGAGCTACAGATTGAATATGTTTCACTAAAATAAAATTTTAAATGGTAATAATTAAAATGTGATTTTAATTTTCTGCTGAGAGATATATTGTTTTCATTCTTGTTGATCTTTTTCAGCTGTTGAACTACTGCAACTCTTACATTTGTCACTATGTATATAACAGCCTTTTGCAACTTGGGTTCCACAAGAGAATTAATCCTTGTTATCTGTAGGCATCTGTTGTGTGTAATGAATTTGCTTCTCTCCTGTGCATCTAGAATGGTATCAGTTATGTGCCATCTCATTTATCATAAGGGATAAATGAGAAAACAGTCACCCAAATCATTGTCTGTTCTGTGGTTCAGATGAGGAACCCTGCTTGAAATGTCTGGCACACAGTAGACACTCAAATGTAAATGGTACCTATCTATTGTTTTTTCCCTAGAAGTCATATAAAAGAACAATGGCTTTCTGGATTTTTTTGCTTGATGTAAGCATCTTTGGGAAAAGGTATTTTCCAGAGTGTGATCCAGTAAGTGGGCAGCTTTATGGCTGCTTCTCAGGCCTTGTTTTCAGATCTGGGACTGGCTCTGTGCTATAGGACAGAAGGCAGTTCCTCCCATTTGCCCTCTTGTAGTGTACCAGCCGCTTTCCTCCACTATAGGGCGCCAAGGTGCTGCTTCCCATCTAGACAGTTTCTGAACATCAGTTTTTTTCCCCATAACTGTCCTTATAGCAGAATCCTTATTCAGGCCGCAGGTTTAATGCTTTCTCACAAATTGCTTTATGATTAAGTGTTCAGTTCTGGGTGTTCATAACTGTTTTTTGGGACATTGATCATTTTTGATCATTGATCATACTGCTAAAGATACTGTTTTAATATGTTTTCTGGTGAATATTTTCTCATGACTGCTTATTATTTTATTTTAGCTACTGATCTACTTCTTGCCTGGAATCCTGTTTGTTTGGGGTTGGTAGAAGGTGTTATTGGGAAAATTCAACTTCATTCAGGTATGTTTCTATTATCTCCTTAAACTTGTCAAATTTAATGAGGCATTCTGTGATGTTTCCTCTATGAAGATACACGTAGATTCTGTTATGGCTTTAAAAAAATGTTTTTTATTGAAACATTGTACATATTTATGGTGTACACAGTTATATTTCAATATATGTATACATTATGTGCCCATCATTCAGAGTAATTAGCCTATTCGTCATTGGAAAACTTAATCTTGTGAGGTGCACATTTGATCTCATCTCTTCTAGTCATTTGGTTACATGCAGTAAATCATTATTGATTATAGATTTCTGGGTCAACTGTACACCAATAGGACTTATTTTTCCCATCTTGCAGTACTTTTGTGTCCATTAATCAGCCTCTCGTTATCCCTCCTCCCCTTTCCTGCCTCTAGTAACCATAGTTGTTCTCTCTCCTTTTAACAGTTCATCTTGTTTTTTATGCATGTTTTTTGGTTTTTTTGTCTTCTTTTTTTAGCTTCCACATGAGTGAGAACATGCACTATTTCTCTTTCTGTGCTTGGCTTATTTCACTTAATATAATTTTCTCCAAGGTCATCCATGTTACTGTGAGTGGCAGAATTTCATACTTTTTTATGGCTGAGTAGTATTCCATTGTGTATATGTACCACATTTTTTTTCTCCAGTCACCTGTCAATGGACATTTAGATTGGTTCCATATCTTGGCTATTGTGAACAGAGCTGCTATAAACATGGGGATACAAGTATCCCTTCAGCAGGATGCTTTCCATTGTTTTGGATATATACCTAGTAGTGGGATTACTGGGTCATATGGTAATTCTGTCTGTGGTTGTTTGAGAAATCTCCATACTGTTTTCCATAATAGCTGTACTAATTTATTATTCTACCAACAAGGTATAGGAGTTCCCCCTTCTCTCCATCCTCGCCAGCATTTGTTATTTTCTGTCATTATGATAAAAGCCGTTCTAATTGGGGTGAGATGGTATCTCAATGTGGTTTTTATTTTCATTTCCCTGATGGATAGTGAAGTTGAGCATTTTTTCATAAACCTGTTGGCCATTTTTATGTCTTCTTTTGAGAAATGTCTATTGAACTCCCTTGCCCATTTTTTAATTGGATTATTTGTTTCTTTACTATTGGGTTGTTTGAGTTCATCGTATATTCTGGAAATTAGCCCCTTGTTGGATGCATAGTTTGCAAATATTTTCTCCAAATTCTGTAGGTCTTCATTTTTTCAGTTGTTTCCTTTGTTGTGCAGAAGCTTTTTAGTTTGATAAAATCCATTTGTTTATTTTTACTTTCATTGCCTGTGCTTTTGAGGTTTCATTCATAAAATCTTTGCCTAGTCCTGTGGGACTTTATGAAGCAAATGTATTTCATAGGGCCTAGCTTCCAAAGCCCTGTAGTTTCAGGTATAACCTAACTTTTAAAATTACATATAGAAGTGTTAAGCTTGCAAAAGACAGGAAACTTTCCCCAGGCTAAAGTCTCTGTTGTAGATAAAGAATTGTAACAGCAAAATTGGTGACTCAAGGACAGATGTCCTTGGTGTAGGTTAACCTAAATTTACTTGATTGTTATGTAAACATACTGAGGAAATTGCTGTAGGAAAAGAGTATTTGCTAAGAACAAGCTTTTGTTGGTGGGTCGACTTAACCTTTTGCAGATTGCATAATGGAATGTCACTTTGTTATTTCACTGATGTTACCAGCCTCTAGTGTTAAACTATACTTAGCCATAACTCCACCTATGTTCCTTTTCTGTAACCTCCTGCCCTGAAAAAAAAAATATTGGGAGAAGATGCTAGTCTGGTGTTATTTTTCCAAGGAGGAATGCCTCTCTCTTGAGGGTTCCTAGAAAATTAACCCCTTCAGGGCTTCTCACTGCTCAGAAGAAATGAGCTTTGAGTAATCCTTTGCGTCTCTGTCACCCTGAGTGAGGCAAAGTGACAAATGTCCTGGAGTTTTACCCTGTGTTTTCTTCTAGAAATATTATAGCTGCAGGTCTTATGTTTAAGCCTTTAATCCATTTTGAGTTGATTTTTGTGTATAGTGAGAGATAAGGGTCTAGTTTCATTCTTCTATACATGGATGTACAGTTTTCCCAGCACCATTTATTGAAAAGGCTGTCCTTTCCACAATGTATGTTTTTGGCACCTTTATCAAAGATCAATTGACTGTAAGTATGTGGGTTTATTTCTGGGCTTTCTATTCTATTCTACTGGTCCAAGTGTCTGTTTTTATGCCAGTACCATGCTGTTTTGGTTACTGTAGCTTTGTAGTATAACTTGAAGTCATGTAGTATAATGCCTCTGGCTTTATTCTTTTTGCTCAAGATTGCCTTGGCTATTCGAGGTCTTTTGTTGTTACATATGAATGTTAGGATTGTTTTTCTATTTCTGTGAAGAATGTCATTGGTGACTTGATAGGGATTGCATTGAATCTGTAGATCCCTATGGGTAATGTAGACATTTTTATAACATTAATTCTCCCAATCTGTGAGCATGGGATGTCTTTTTTTTTTTTTTTTGGTCCACTTTAATTTCTTTCATCAGTATTTTGTAGTTTTCATTGTAGAGAGATCGTTCACCTCCTTGTTTTTTTGGTAGCTATTGTGAATGGGATTGCTTTCTTGATTTCTTTTTGTGCTAGTTTGTTGTTGGTGTATAGAAATGCTAATTGACTTTTGTATATTGATTTTACATCCTGCAATTTTATTGAATTTGTTTATTAGCTCTAGGAGTTTTTTGGTGGAGTATTTAGGTTTTTCTATATATGAGATCATGTTATCTGCAAACAGGGACAAATTTGACTTCCTCTTTTCCAGTTTGGATGCTCTTTATTCCTTTCTCTTGCCTAATTGCCCTGGCTAGACTTCCAGTACTATGTTAAATAGCTGTGGTGAAAGTGGGCATCTTTGTCTTTTTCCTGTTCTTAGAGGAAAAGCTTTCAACATTTCCCCATTCAGGATGATATTAGCTGTGTGTTTGTCATATATGACTTTTATTGTGTTGTTATTTTCCTACTATACCTAATTAGTTGAGAGGTTTTAATCATAAAGGGATTTGAATTTCATCAGATGCTTTTTCTGCATCTATTGAGATGATCATGTTTTTTGTCTTTCATTTTGATGTGATGTATTGTTTTGCATATGTTGAACCATCCTTCCTTCTCTGGGATGAATCCCACTTGATTATGGCATATAATCTTTTTGATGTGCTGTTGGATTCTGTTTGCTAGTACTTTATTGAGAAGTTTTTTTTTTTTTTTTTTTTTTTTTTTTTTTTTTTTTTTTTTCCGTGTCCGGCAACAGATGGCAACCCTCAGTGTTGCCCCTGTACCGGACCGGGGACCGGCAACGGGATTGCAACCCTTGGTGTTGCTCCCGCGCCTCGCTCAGCCAGTGAGCGGGAACCGGTCTGTATGTGGGATCCGAACCCTCGGGCGGGAGCGCCGCCACGTTTCCCAAGCGGCGCACTTATCCAGCAGTCCCTATTGAGAAGTTTTATATCTAAGTTCATTAAGGATATTGGCCTTTAGTTCTTTTTTGTTGTTGTTGAATCTTTGTCTAGTTTTGGTATCAGGGTAATGCTGACCTGGTAAAAGGAGTTTGGGGGAATACCCTTTGCTTTGATTTTTTTTGGAATAGTTTGAAAAGAATTGGTATTAAATCTTTTAAAAGTTTGGTAGAATTCAACATTGAAGCCATCTGGTCCTGGACTTTTCTTTGTTGGGAGACTGTTGGTTATTGATTCAATTTCATAACTTGTTATTGGTCTGTTCAGGTTTTCTGTTTCTTCTTGATTTAGTCTTGGTAGGGTGTATGTGTCCAGAAGTTTATCTATTTCCTGTAGATTTTCCAATTTGTTTCATGCAGTTTTTCATAGTAGTCTCTAATGATTCTTTGTGTTTCGGTGTAATCAGTTGTAACATCTCCTTTTTCATTTCTGATTTTTTATATTTGGTCTTTTCTTGGTTAGTCTAGCTAATGGTTTGTCAATTTTGTTAATCTTCTCAAAAAACAACTTTTTATTTCATTGATCTTTTGTATTTTTTTTTTTTTAAATTTTGGTCCCTATTTTATTTAGTTCTGTTCTGATCTTTATTTTTATTTTTTGAGACCAGCCGCACCGCGCTCAGCCAGTGAGCGCACCGGCCATCCCTATATAGGATCTGAACCCGTGGCGGGAGCGCTATGCGCTATAAGCGCAGCACTCTCCCGAGTGTGCCACAGGGTTGGCCCTGTTCTGATCTTTATTATTTCTTCCCATCTACTAATTTTGAGGTTGGATTGTTCTTGCTTTTCTAGTTCCTTGAAGTGTAATTTTAGGTTTATTTGGAATCTTTGAACTTTTTTGATGTAAGTATTTATTGCAATAAACTCCCTTTTATAGTACTGCTTTTGCAGTTTCCTATAGGTTTTGGTCTTTTGTGCTTGTATTTTCATTTGTTTCAAGGAATTTTCGATTTCCTGCTTTATTTCTTCTTTAACCCATTGGTCATTTGGGAGCATGTTGTTTAATTTCCTTGTGTTTGTGTAGTTTCCAAAGTTTTGTTTATTGATTGATTTCTAGTTTTATTCCATTGTGGTCTGAAAAAATACTTGATATGATTTCAATCTTTTTAAATTTGTGGAGATTTGATTTGTGACCTAACAGGTGGTCTGTCCTGAAGAATGATCTGTGTGCTGATGAGAAGAGTGTATATTCTGGAGCTGCTGGATGAAATGTTCTATAAATGTCTGTCAAGTCCACTTGGTCTAAAGTGCCATTTAAATCCAATATTTCTCTGTTAATTTTTTGTCTAGATGATCTGTCCAGTGCTGAAAGAGGTGTGTTATAGTGCCCAACTATTATTGTATTAGGGTCTTTCTCGCCCTTTAGATCCAGTAACATTTGCCTTATGTATCTAGGTGCTCTGATGTTGGGTACATATATATTTAAGACTATTAAATCTTCTTGCTGCATTGATCTTTTTATCATTATATAATGTCCTTCTTTGTCTCTTCTTATAGTCCTTGGTTTAAAATCTATTTTATCTATATAAGTATGGCAATTCCTGCTTGTTTTTGGTTTGCATTTGCATGGGATATCTTTTTCTATCCCTTCATTATTAGTCTGTGTATGTCTTTTGGTGAAGTGAGTTTCTTGCAGGCAGCACATAGTTGGATCTAGTTTTTTAATCCATTCGGCCAGTCTATATCTTCTCAGTGGGGAATTTAATCCATTTGCATTCAGGGTTGTTATTGAAAGGTATTGTCTTATTCCAGCCATTTTATTAACTTTTATGGTTTTATTTATTTTTTTCCTTTCCCTTTTATCATTTGTCTTTGCTATTTGGTGGTATTTTGTAGTGATGAGATACATTTTCTTTCTCTTCCTCATTTGCGTATCTGCTCTGCTAGTGATTTTAATTCTTTCTTGTGTAATCATGATGATAGTTCTTGCTCTTTTAATTTCAGATGTAGGGTTCCCTCAAGGATTTTTTGTGGGACTGGTTTTTCGGTGGTGAATTCCTGCAGTTTTTGTTTGTCTGGGAAAGATACTATCGCTCCTTTATTTCTGAAGGATATCTTTGCTGGCTATAACATTCTTGACTGGCAGTTGTTTTCTTTCACACTTTGAATATATCAGCCCACTATCTCCTGGCCTGTAATGTTTCTGTTGAGAAGTCTACTGTTAGTCTGATGGATTCCCTTATAGGTGACTAGACACTTTTCTCTTACTATTTTTGGAATTCTGTCTTTGTCTTTGACTTTTGACAATTTGACTATAATGTGTCTCATGGAGGATCTTTTTGGGTTGAATCTGCTTGGGCATCTTTGAGCTCCTTGGATCTGGGAGACCGTATCTCTCCTTATGCTTGGGAAGTATTCGGCTGTTATTTCATTAGATAGGCTTTCAGTGCCTTTCCTGTCTCTTCCCCTTCTGGTACACCCATAATATGGACGTTTGTACATTTAAAGTTGTCGGAAAGATCTCGTAAGAATTGTTTTTTCTTTTTCTAGGTCCAATTGTTTTAATTCAAAAAGCCTGTCTTCTAGCTCAGAAATTCTGTCTTCTGTTTGTTTTAGCCTTTTGTTTAAGCTTGTGGTTGAATTTTTTATTTAATTGAATGAGTTCTTCAGTTCTATGATTTCTGCTTGGTTCTTTTTTATGGTTTCTCTTTCTTTGAATTTCTCCTACATGTCCCGGATTGTTTTTTTAACTTCATTGTGACACAGGTGGGAGTGCTGGCTATAGACTGCTCCTCGCTGCCATCCACCTCCTTGTCCCAGCAGTGCAGGGTCTGTCAAGTGTCCATGCCAGTCTTGGTTGGGTGCTTCCTCTGTCTTTCTATGTTGCTATCTCGAGTTTCTAGATCTTGGGGGGCGTTTCTCACTGTCTTGCTGGATTTTATCATTTTCTGCTAGACACTCAACTCCACAGGTGACTAATTGTTGCTTGTTGCTTTGGACCCTCTTTGCATTAGAGGTGAGGGCTGGCCACCTGTAGTCAGCCATCTTTCTGGAAATTTACAAAAAAAAAAAAAAGGAAACTGTTATGGCTTTGATTCTCGTCTTAATTTTGGGTCTGTTCAAAGTGGGTGTATTTCCATATAAGTTTAATGAAATAAAAAACTTTAGAAAAAAGGAGGCATATGTTATACTCCTTTCTTCCTTTTACTGAAAAAATACCTATCGAATGCCTATTGTGTATCAGGAGTTTTGCTATTTGGTAAAACGTAATAGTGAGCAAAAACTGACTGCTTCTCTCCTCATGGAGCTTACAGTTTAGGAGGAGGGACTGATATCAATGAGTAATCACTGAAATAAACATATGTAATTATTTGGAGGAAAGACAGATTATCAGTGAGTAATCACTGGAATAAATGTGTGATCATTTGATAAATGTGGCAGGTGCTATGAAGGATAGATACAGCAAATGCATTGATTTTAAGAGAAGGAATAGTAGGAATAAACCTTGAGAGATAGGCAGGTGGCAGACCATGATTGGTCAGCTTTGGGTCAGCTGTCCCTTCCTGATACAGTCAGTTCTAGCCAGGGAAGACTGGGTCTCTTAATACTCAGTCCCTTTCAGTGACCCTTATCCAGGGCAGGGAAATTGATGGAAAGGCTAGGTCATTCACCAGGGCTTCTCTTGAAGGACAGGCACCTGTGTCCTGGGGTGAGAGAGAATGTTGTTGCTGGGACAATACAAAAGGTATTACATAGGCAGGTCCCCAAAAGATAAGGGAAAAGGGACAAATAAAATATTTTAAGCATGGTATTTAAATATATATTTCTCCCTTGGTATCAGTTTTAACGTGAGTTATGAACTATAGGAGGCTTTGCCATTATTGCTATGTAATTGGGCGCATATTTATCTCTGTATTGTGCCATTTGTATTCTTTTAAAATAAAAAAATAAAATATTGAGCATTTGGGAACTAGGTTGGTGTTTGTATATTAGAAAGCACATATTGCCAGAGACAGTCTCATTTCTCATTTTCCTTTGCTAGGTTCTTTGGTTGTTTTTACAGATTTTTTATTATGAACATTTTATAAATTCAAAAGGCTATTTATCAGCTTTAGATATGCAGTCTATCTTGTTGTAAAATACGCACATGTATCTACCACCCACATTAAGGAGTGAAATATGACCCACATCTTTGGACCCCTCTCTGTGCCTTTCTCCAAGTGTACCCTGTTTCCTTCCCTTTAAGAGAACCTACTATTTGAATTTTGTACTTACCATTCCTTTAATTTTCATTAATGCTTTAATTACATATTTATTCCTAAACAATATGTTGCTAAGGTTTGTATTTGGGGGATTTTATATAAAAGATATTAAGCTGTTTATGTTCTCTCACTTCTTTTTATTATTTATATTTTTGAGATTTATCAATGTTGATGTATGTAATTGTATTTCTGTTTTCACTGTTGTGTGAATATGATTGTCCTTTCTCCTGTCATTGGGTAATTGAGTTGTTTCTTTTTTTTTTTTTTTTTTTTCTATTAAAAATAATACTGCTGTGAGCATTGTTGTATATTCTGTCTTTGGTAGGTTTTTAAAAAATCCTTCAACACAGGGGAAAAGCATTTAGTCATTGTGTAATCATGCTAAGTATTTTAATAATGCTCTCCTACCTGTCCACATTTACATACCTATATTTTTAATTCATTTACATGCTGACAAGATAATTTCACAGCTGGATGTTCTGAACTAAAATTCATTTTCTATTATTTAAATGACGTGTATAAAACTTCAGAGTTATTTTTTTTTCAATTTCAGTCATGTCTTGAAGCAGTGAATAAATCACTGCAATCAGTCAGAAGACCTGGATTCAACTCTATTTATTAGCTTTGCTATATAGGAGAAATTACTTAATATCTGTTTCATTTATCTGTTGTTATGTAACAAGCCATCCCAAAAGTAAATGGCTTAAAACAACTGTTGCATAATCTCTCATGATTCTGTGGGCTGACCAAGTGGCTCTTCACTTGTTTGCTAGGATCATTTATGTGCCAGCGTTCATGTGGGAGTTTGTCTGGTTGCCTTAGTTTTGCTTCAAGTGGCCTTTCTCTCCATGTATCTCATCTCCCAAAGCCTTTCCTTGGGTCCTGCTCTCTCTCCTTGATGATAGCCTGCACATCCTTTCAGGGTGGTGGCTGGGAGCCAGGAAGACAAGAACCAATGTGCAAGGGCCTCTACCTCTTAAGCTGCAAAACAGGAGGAAGAGTAACTGGGCTGTTTATTTCTGGGCTCTTTATTTCTGCAGGGTTTTTGTTTGTTTGTTTGTTTTGTTTTTGGCAGCTGGCTGGTAAGGGGCTCTGAACACTTAACCTTGTATTTCCATATGGTATTGTGAATCCCAAATGAGATCCTATACCTGAAGGTGCTTAGTAAATTATAAATCACTTTTATCAATGCTCTTTTGGCTGCAAATACAAACCTATCAGCATATGCAAAAACAAACACATTTTTATGAGGAACCTAAGGGACCAAAACCAAGAAGTGGATGTTGTACAGGATTTGAGATTATTTTCCTGGGGCAGCTGGTCTTGAACAACCACCTCTCCCTGTACATCTCCTTCCTTCCTTCTCTTTTTTTTGGCTTTCTCCATTTTTGTATATGTTGGACAGAATTTCTGCTTTTAAAATGGCACCCTCAGCCCTCAAACCAACTAACATCTGACATTCCTCATAATCACTGGAGACTGACCAGCAATAAAAATGGATTGAATAGTGAGTTTATTTCAGACTCCTAAGAAAGAGACTTATTGGTCAAGCTTGGGCCAAGGGCCTCCCCTGGTCACATTGTTCAGACGTTCTCCAGACACCTACTCCCCTAGGGGGGAGGAGCAGTCAGACCACCCAAAAGGGGCAGTTGAACTTGGCAGACAACCCAAAAGTTGTCTCCTGTGTGCAGCATACAAATACAAGTTAATGGTTGATGAATTTGTGGTGCAGTGAAGGTGTGGTCATCGGTGGTCAGCCCTTGTTTGTATGTACTTCCTCTCCTTGCATCACTTGCCTTTCTTTGGCTCAAGAACAGTTGGTAGACACAGTGGGAAAACCTGTGATAATAGGATATATTGGAAGAGGGAGGTGGGGAATAGAGTGAACTCTAGAAATAAAGGAAAGAAGGGCAGGGAAAATCTCAATTTTTCACTATCCTAATTCTTAAAGCTTTTTTTTTTTTTTTTTTCTTGTCACATCACTTTAAAGGTTTGGCTCTTAAGAATGGGGACAGGCAGGAAGCAAAGGGAAATGTCTGGGCCTTGCTGTTCTTCCGTTCCCTTCCCAGCCCTCTCTCTCCCATTCCACCCCCAGCTCCTTGCTCTGTGAGTATCCATCTTACTCTTCTTTTTCCTTCTCATCCTGTCCTTGGCATTCCTCATCCCTTCCTCTGCCGTTAAAGCTCTTGGTCTGGGTCAGATTGGTCGGAAGGGAGGTGTGCTGTTGGTGTGCATTAGAACTGAGTTAATCACGGGCCGGCCCGGTGGCGCACTGCTACAGTGCGCCGCTTGGGAGCGCGGTGGCGCTCCCGCCGAGGGTTCGGATCCCACATACAGACCGGTTCCCGCTCACTGGCTGAGCGAGGTGCGGACGCAGCGCTGAGGGTTGCGATCCCGTTGCCGGTCCCGGTCCGGTACGGGCGCGACACTGAGGGTTGCGATCCGTTGCCGGACACGAAAAAAGACAAAAAGGAAAAAAAAAAAAAGAACTGAGTTAATCACTTGGGGGGCATTTTCCCATGGGAACATCTTAACTTTCGGGGGTAGAGGATGAGGGGAATAAAATTTCCGCACTTAAACTCTTTTTCACTCCTGTTTCCCTCCTACTTATTCTCGACATATTAATGCACGAATTTTTCTTCTTGCCTAGTGAGATGGGAACATAAATTTATTTGAACAGATGTCATTGACAGTCTTAACAGGGCGTGGGTGAGCATGCTGCTGCTCCTGACTGTCACTGAACTCTGAGCTTTATGGAGTGTAGCAGGCTCTCATGATTTAACAACTATGTTCGTTTGCTAGGGCTGCCATAGCAAAATACCACAGGCTGGGTGGCTTAAACAACAGAATTCTATCCTTTCACATTTCCGTAGGTCAGAAGTTGGAGATCAAGGTGTCTGCAGGGTTGTTTCTTCTGCGGCCTCTCTCCCTGGCTTATAGATGGCCACATTCCCCATGCATCTTCACGTGGTCTTTCCTCTGTAACTGTGTATGTCTAAATTTCCTCATCTTATGATGACACCAGTCATACTGAATTAGAGCCCACTCTAATGAACTCATTTTAACTTAGTTACCTCTTTTAAGACCCTGTCTCCAAATACAGTCACATTCCGAGGTACTGGGGGTTAGGATTTCAACATATAAAAAAAATTTTTTTTTTTGTCTTTTTCGTGACCGATAAGGGGATCGCAACCCTTGGTGTGGTGTTGCCCGCACCACGCTCATCCAGTGAGCGAACCGGCCATCCCTATATAGAATCCAAACCCGCGGCGGGAGCGCCGCTGTGCACCCAAGCGCCGCACTCTCCCGAGTGCGCCACGGGGCGGCCCTCAACATATAAATTTTGAGGGGACATAGTTCAGCTCATAACAGGAACCTCATGTCCACTGAAATGCTTATTACAAAGCATGTCAAAGAGATTTCTCTCTAGTCCAATATCGCTGTTTCCTGCTTCTTATCCTTTATGTCATGATGTGATAGGTCATTTCCCATATGTCATTGACTAGGCACGCGCCCCAGATGTGGACTAATCTTGAAAGATCACACAGTTAGTTGCCTTGGGTCAAGTTACTTCATCTAAGCCTCAGTTGCCATCTATATAAGACAAAGATGATATTACCTTCTTGATATAGTAATCATGAAGATTTAATAAAGCTCACATAAACAAGTTTTTGGGAATAGTAAACATTCAATATATGCTGACTATAGGTTTTTTTTTCTTAAAGGTCCTTAGAGGTGACAGATGTCCAAGAGAATCACTCAAGTTCTAGATACATAATTTTGGACAAATTTTAAACTTGGACTCTTTTTCTAATGTTAATATTTTCTAAAACTGTAGTAATATTAACAAGTTACTAAAAGACCACATCATGAGAATCTGTAAAAAGTAATGTTTTTAGTAGTCAAATATTAGTAGCATTCGTGAAAGTTCTATTTTGTAATCCTCGTGGTCCTTTTAAAAAATAGATGTTGGGAGAATTTAAACGATTTTTTTTTTTTTTTTTTTTTTTTTTTTTTTTTTTTTTTTCCATTTCCGGCAACGG
>NW_007728403.1:47219-59498 GCF_000696425.1 Galeopterus variegatus
CCTCGTGGTCCTTTTAAAAAATAGATGTTGGGAGAATTTAAACGATTTTTTTTTTTTTTTTTTTTTTTTTTTGTCTTTTGTCTTTTTCCATGTCCGGCAACGGATTGCAACCCTCAGTGTCGCCCCCGTACCGGACCGGGGACCGGCAACGGAATCGCATCCCTCGGTGTTGCTCCCGCTCCTCGCTCAGCCAGTGAGCGGGAACCGGTCCGTATGTGGGATCCGAACCCTCGGGCGGGAGCTCCGCCGCGCCTCCCAAGTGGCACACTATCCAGTGCGCCACCGGGCCGGCCCCTAAACGATTTTTTGATTGTGGTATCCTTTGCTGATAATTGCCTGCCCTTTTTGCAAGCTCTGCCAAAAAATTGTTCTATTAATTCTGGGGCCTAGAAAATATCTGTTTAGAATCATTAGCCTGTTTTGGGGTTGGAAGGCTCTTCTCCAGACATTTGCAGGCAGGTGGACTTTCAGCCAGAGAGTAATATAGTCTACCTCTGAGAACTTGAGTATGTCTGACTTTAGTTCGACCAGTTGAGATTTATTAACATGATGAACAGAAAGTAGGAGGGAGGTGTAATGTGCCAAATAGATGAAAGAAAAGTAAAGCTCTATGAAAAATGAATTTTTTATTTGGTGTAGTATATTGTCCAGGAAGAAGTAAGAATGGTAGTCAAATTCTTTGTTTAAAGCTAGTCAAATTTGGCTGTGGAGGGTTATATACCAACTTTAGTGATGCTAATGTTAATAAGTTCTAATAACCCACTACCATCGATCAGACTAGCCTGATAGTCAAATTCTTATCACAATTGTAATTACACTTTGTTTATTTTTGGGGGGTGGCTGGCCGTATGGGGATATGAACCCTACATGTTGATTTTCTGTTTTCTTCTTTTTTGTCTGTTCCCACTCTGGAGGATAAGTTCCAAGAAAATGGGCTGGAGCTGTTTCTGTTTTGCTCACTTGCTGTGTCCTTGTGTGCTGGCATTCAAAAACATTCAGCAAGAACTTATTGAAACAGATATTTATGGAGTGCCTACTGTGTGCCATGGCCTGCACTCAGTGCTGGGGGCCACAGTGAACAAAACTCATAACTTCCAGGAGCATAGATTTGAATCTGAGTGATAGACGTTAATTACCCGATCACACAGTTTTATCATTATAAACTTAAGCTTCTGAAGAAAAGTGTGGGATGATGTGGAGTTTATGATGGAGGGGCCCAACTGGCTGGGACTGGGGTTCCTGGATGGAAAACTTCCCTGAGGAAGTGATGTATGAGTTGAGGCCTGAAAAATGAGTGCATGGGACATACTCATGGACAGGGCCAGGGGTATTTGTGGGGGTGTATTGGTGCAAGGAGAGATGGATCTTGGCAGAGTAAGCAGCTGTGCCAAAGGCCCATATGATTTGTGTGTTTCTTTTATTTATTTTCTGTGTAACATCCGGGTGATAGCCATATCTTCACATAGACATCCATGAAGAGATTGCTTTAGGCTGCAGATTTTAAATGAATCACAAAAGCTCTTCAAGTTAAAATGTATTTTGAAGATTGAGAAGAGAATAAGCTCAATTAGGGTAAGAAGTATCTGAATATAAAAAGTGAAAAGATTTGGGCCGGCCCCATGGCACACTCGGTAGAGTGCGGCGCTTGGGAGTGCGGCGGCGCTCCCACCGAGGGTTCGGATCCCATATAGAGACCGGTCCGCTCACTGGTTGAGCGCGGTGCGGGCGCGACACTGAGGGTTGCGATCCCGTTGCCGGTCGCAGTACGGGTGCGACACCGAGGGTTGCGATCCGCGTTACCGGTCACAAAAAAAGACAAAAAGGTAAAAAAGGGCCGGCCCGGTGGTGCACTGCTACAGTGCGCCGCTTGGGAAGCGTGGCGGCGCTCCTGCCGAGGGGTCAGATCCCACATACAGACCGGCCGCTCACTGGCTGAGCGAGGAGCGGGGGCAACACCGAGGGTTGCGATCCCGTTGCAGGTCCCGGTCCGGTACGGGCACAACACTGAGGGTTGCTATCCGTTGCCGGTCACGAAAAAAGACAAAAAAAAAAAAGTGAAAAGATTCAATAGCAAAGGTATATATCCCACGATATATTCAGAAATAGTTTCAAGAGAAAATTGTCAGGAGTCTTGATTAATTTGGCAATAGAGACTCTCTGTTTAGTAATTAAGAATTAGAATTGCTACTCATGGTACGGAACAATCACAGACAAAATTTACTCAACTAGATCTCATTCATTAAAATAGTACTCGCCATCTGCTGTTCCTCAACTTTGGAAGTGGTGAAGATGTCTTAATCATTAAGGTGGTATAATGCATTATGCATACAATTTTAATCTTCTGTTCTCTATGGAGAATTTCTTGTTATGGCACTAATGAAGTATTTTATATATTTTAGTGATGAATGAATTGAGTGTCACTAGCATTGTTTTACTACTTGCCTAAAAATCCACTGGAAAACCCTGTTCCTCAAGGGCATTGGAGAGAAACAAAGAGAAGCCTGGCAGGACCCCTGTGGAGCTCTCAGCCTCTGCCAGAAGCTTGGTTCCTGGGACAAGCCTTTTAAGATACTGCTTCTGTTTAAAGATGAGTTTAATTGTATGTGTGCAACTATACTGTGGAAGAAGTAGGTTGCTTTATTGACAACACACATTATTAAAAACACGTAGGCATTGTGATGATTGATATTTGCACAATTATAAATTTATTAAAATCGTTTTATACTTACAATGGGTGAATTTTATGGTATATAAATTACATCTCAATAAATCCATTAGAGACATATAAGTAAGAAGGTAGCTTTTGTTATAGCCTGTTGTCATTACTTCTGATTTTATATTAATTAAAGAAAACAAATTTACATTTTGATAACTACTATGGCTTGAATGTTTGTCCCCTCCAAAGCTCATGTTGAAGCGCTATCTCCATTATAACAGTATTAAGAGGGTAATCATGGTATTTGAAAAGTGGAGCCTTTAAAAGGTGATTGGATCATGAGAACTATGCCATCATAAATAGATGAATCCAGTCATGGATTAATGAGTTAATGGGTCATCATGGGAGTAGACTGGTGGCTTTATAAAGACAGGAAGAGAGCACATGAACACACTCTTGCCCCCTTACCATGTGATACCCTGCACTGAATTGAGACCCTGCAGAGAGTTCCCACCAAGAAGAAGGCCCTCACCAGATGTGCCCCTTCCACCTTGGACTTACCAGCCTCCAAAACTGTAAGAAATAAATTTCATTTCTTTATAAATTACCCAGTTTCAGGTATTCTGTTGTAAGTGACAGAAAACGGTCTGACAGTAACTTATAGGTGATTTTTTCACGTTCTGAAGTTTCTTTAGAATACTTTCCTCAAAGCAAAAGTATCATTTGTAACATAGCATTTTACCATAACATTTTTATGAAGCTGATCTAAAATATAGTTCAAATATGGTCATTTTATATTCACTTTCTCATGTGTGAGTATCTCAGAATTATTTTAGAGATAAGATTTTCATTGGTAACTAGGTTCCTTGTTAACCCTTTAATGATTCTTTAGCTTAGCTGAATCATTTTGTTAATAGCTTTGAGACTTGGAAACAGGCGTCTAAGTGGTGTGAGAGGATTACTTTCTTTGGTATCTTCTCATTGGTCTTTTTTTTTTTTTTTGCTTCCTTCCTGTTCCTTTTACTCTCTCCCCAGGTACCTAAGTGCTGAATGGTCCATCCCTCTCTCCTTGCTCCCCTCAGCCTGTTACATCATTTTGTGTTTGAGAATTTCCCACCTCCCTTGTCCCTAATCTGAGCTCCAGTCTCCTTGGTGCTGATGGTTCCACCTCCCTGGTGACGTAATGCTTGAACTAGTCACATGAATGTGAGCCATAGTTCTGAACTCTCCCAGCTGTCATTAAATATGTCATTTTATATGGCTGGCCAGCATGCCTCATATACTATTCCACTATATTCCTTTTTCTAGTCATAAACTCATTTGTTCTTTTTTTTTTTTCCTTTTTGTCTTTTTTCGTGACCGGTAACGGGATCGCAACCCTCGGTGTCGTGCCCGTACCGCGACCAGCAACGGGATCGCAACCCCTGGTGTTGCGCCCGCACCGCACTCAACCAGTGAGCGGACTGGTCTGTATATGGGATCCGAACCCTCGGCGGGAGCGCCGCTGCACTCCCAAGCGCCGCACTCTACCGAGTGTGCCACCGGGCCGGCCCAACTCATTTGTTCTTAAACTCCAGTTGTTTTCCTCAGTGATTTCTGTAGCAGTGATATGTTTGGTTTTTAGCCTTGGAAAGAGATGAGGATTGTTAAGGTAAAAATGACTGTATGGGCCACCTATAAAGGTTTTTCTCTCTTTATTTCTTTCTTTATATTACTTTTGGACCTTTCTCTTATTGAACATTTTGAAATAATTCCAATCAAATTATTATCAGGGCTAATTGTGTTTAAGAAAGGAGATTCTTGATAAATACGGTAAATTCTCATGATGGCCAGTAACAGCCATCAAGAGCAGAAATGAAGGTTATTTAATTGACTTAGTTATCCAGTTCTTTTACAGCCCATAGGCTCGGGTCCCTTTGTGTAGGGGCCAATCACCTTCAACTTTGAAGCATTCTTATGCTATTTTTCAAAGCAATAATTTGTCTTCATGATAATAAATGTGTCACAAATAAAAATCCCTATTATCTTTAATATGTTGGGGCTTAATCGTTAGGAAAGTATGTAATATATTAAAGTTTTCAATAAAAGTATAAGAAAACACCTTAGTACTTTAGGGAGATAAGCTATAGTAATCTGGAAAATGTATCTTTAGATAGAAAACCATTTTGCCCAATGGTACTTTACACATTAGACTTTTCTAGTGTTCTAAGACTTTTCTATTTTTTTATAGATACAAAAGAGTTTATATTTTTATAGAGTATAATAGAATATTTTGTTTTATGACATATCTTTATTAGGGATTTAAATTTAGTCCTAAGCTTCACAGGCTAAGCTGAATGTGCTTCTAATTGCACCATTTGGTACTTTTGAAATAGAGCCTATTCAAAATGTCTTTTGTCCTAGATATTGTCCTTATAAGTCAGTATAAATTTTCTATAAATCCAGACCTGGAAAACTTTAGTAAACTACAGAGCAACCAGTCAAGAAACATTGATTAGTTACTATGTTTGGAAGATAAACGAATTAGAAATTAGTCCTTTAGTCACTGAAGCATTAGAAGCTCAATTTGATGTACTTTCAGCTACTGGGTCCTTGATGTAGAAAAATCTAGCACTGGTATGGTGGTAATATGACTTGTTATTCCATTTGTTTGATGTTTGGTGCTCCTTGAAATATATTCAGGGATATGTGGTGCTCTATTTCCATTAAGGAAAAAAAGCATTTCTCTAAAGAAGCTTAAACAAATAGAAATGGCTTTAAATATAAAACAAAAATATTGTTACACATACCGCAAATCATATATTTAGTAGAAAATTAAATTAATGTATAAGTTTACATAAAGTCTACTTTATAGACTCTTGCTTATATTCATTTGAAAGTACTAAATGGCCAATTAATAGCTTATGCAGCAGGTATCAGTGAGGTCGGTTTTATGCACACTTAGTCCTGAATTTAAATTCTTACCAAAGATTTGTAGAAAAAGGTAGAATCCTTTTAATTGGAACATGATTTGTTTTGGGATAAGCTAGGAAGATATTATCCCAATTATTAGAGTCTCTTAGAATGTGTAGCGTGTTAATACAATAGTATACAATATTTCTGTCTTAGTCCATTCAGGCTGTTATAACAGGATACCATAGACTGGGTGGCTTATAAACAATAGAAATTTATTTTTCGCTATTCTAGAAGCTGGGAAGTCCAAGATCAAAGCACTGGCAGATTTGGTGTCTGGTGAAGGCTTGCTTCCTGGTTCATGGATGGCCTCTTCTCACTGAGTCCTCACAAGATAGAAGAGGTGAGGGAGCTCTTCTGGGTCTCTTTTATAAGGGCACTAATCCCACTCATGAGGGTAGAGCCCTTATAACCTAATCACCTACCAAAGGCCTCACCTTCTAATACCATCACATTGGGGCTAGGATTTCAACATACCAATTTGGGGGGAGACACAATATTTAGCATGTAGTATTCCGCCCCTGAACCTCCAAAATTCATGTCCTTCTCACATGCAAAATACATCCCAGAAGCCTTAACTTAAGTCTTAACCAACAGCCCCAAAAGTTTTAACTCATTCCAGCTTCAACTCTAAAGTTTGAATATCATCTAAATTAGATGTGCATGAGACTCAAGCTATGCTTCATCCAGAGGCAAATTGCTCTTCAGATGCAAACGTGAAACCAAATAAGTTATGTACTTCCAAAATACAGGCACCATCATAGCCTATCTAATCTAATCACTTTCAGCTGGTGTGTGTCTTTATTGGTTGTTTCTTGTAGGCAACATATTGATGGTTCTTGTTTTATAATCTGTTCAGCCACTCTGTCTTTTAAATGGAGCATTTAATCCATTCGCATTTAGGGTTATTATTGATATACAGGGACTAGTTACTGCCATTTTGCTATTTTTTTTTTTCTGGTTTTGTAGATCCATTTTTCCTTTTTTTGACATTTTGTTGTTCCAAGTTACATCTTTTAATATTGCCTGTCTCTCTTTTTTTTTTCCTTTTTTGTCTTTTTTACTGACCGGTAACGGGAACGCAACCCTTGGTGTCGCGCCCGTACCGGGGACCGGCAACGGGATCGCAACCCTCGGTGTTGTGCGGATGTCGATGCTCTCTAGTTTCTGGCCTCCACTGTACCCATGGTACCACTGCCACACTTACTTTTATTTTATTTTATTTTATTTTTTAAATTTTTTTGTCTTTTTTTTTTTTCGTGCCCGGCAACGGATCGCAACCCTCAGTGTCGCGCCCATACCGGACCAGGACCGGCCACGAGATCGCAACCCTCGGTGCTGCTCCCGCCCCTCGCTCAGCCAGTGAGCTGCCGGTCTGCATGCGGGATCCGACCCCTCGGCGGGAGCGCCTCCGCGCTCTCAAGCGGCGCACTCTCCAGTGCACCACCGGGCCGGCCCTTATTGCCTGTCTCTTACATGGTTGTATATATTATTGTCTTGTTAGATTTGTCCTTTAGACTTTATACTAAAGATATAAGTGATTTATTTATCACCCTTGCAACATTGGAGTATTGTGAGGTTGTCTGTGCATTTACTTTACTAATTAGTTATGTACCTTCATGTATTTTTTTGCTACTCTTTAGCATCATTTTCTTTCAGATTGAAGAGCTCCCTTTAGAATTTCTTGTAAGGCAGGTTTAGTGTTGATGTATTCCCTTAGTTTTTGTTTGTCTGGGAGAAATTTTATTTCTCCTCCATATTTGAAGGTTAGTTTTGCTGGATGTAGAATTCTTGGCTGACAGTCTTTTTCCTTCAGCACTTTGAATATATCATCCTGTTTTCTTCTGGCCTGTAGGGCTCATACTGAGAAATCCACTGAGGCATGTATTGGGGTTCCATTAAGTGTTATTTGTTTCTTTTGCTGCTTTCAGTATTCTGTCTGGTTTTCAGTAATTTGATAATGATGTGTCTTGGGGTGTTCCTCTTTGGATTGAATTTGTTGGTGACTTCTGAGATCCCTGTATCTGGATGCTGTGATCTTGCTCCATACTTGGGACATTTTCAGTCATTATTTCCTTCAATATGCTTTCTAAGTCTCTCCCTTTTCCTCATCATTTGGGTATGCCAATTATGTGGAGGTTATTTCACTTGAGGAAGTCCCATATTTTCTGTATTTTTGTGTCATTTTTTTTCTTTTTACTCCTCTAACTGGATAATTTCATGTGTTTTATTTTTGAGCTCACTGATTCTTTTCTCTGTTTAAGCCTGCTGTTAAAGCTTTTTATCAAGTTTTTCAATTCAGATAATGTATTCTTTATTTCTAGAATTTCTTTCTTTTTTTTAAAATTCTATTCCTTGGTCAAGTTTCTCATCCTCCCATAATTTTTTCCAGATATCATTTAATGTTCTATCTGTATTTTCTTGTGACTCCCTCAACATCCTTAAGGTGGTTATTTTGAATTCTCTGTCAGACATTTTATAGATCTGCTGTTTCTCTGCATCCATTGCTGGTGCTTTGTCTACTTCCTTTGATGGTGACATATTTATCTTTCTTGATCTTTGTGTTTTTATGTTGATAACTGGTCATTTATGGAAACTGCTACCTCTTTTAGGGTTTTGGTGTTCTTTGGTGGTGTTATACCTTTACTGGTTTATATCAGAGCTTTGTCTCTGGTCTGGGTTTTTTATTTAATTAATCAATTAATTAATTATATTAAAAAATTTTTTAAAAAAAGATGACTGGTAAGGGGATCTTAACACTTGACTTGGTGTTGTCAGCACCATGCTCTCCCTAATGAGCTAACTGGCCATCCCTATATAGGGATCCAAACCTGTGGCCTTGGTGTTATCAACACCACGTCTCTCGAGTGAGCCATGGGCCGGGCCACCCACCCCCTTTTTAAAAAATTCCTCTTGTTCTGTGGTGGATTAATAGCTACCACCACCACTTAGACTCTGCATTGGAAGTAATGTGCTGTCCTGTTGTTAGTTCCCTAGTTGGGGGAACTTCCTTTGGGGACCAGAACTTGTTCTCTGTGCTTGAGCTAAATTGCTGCTTTGCTGTCAGTTCTCTGGAGAAGACTTTAATTGTTAATCCTTCTGGGTCTGGGCTGTGTGGATATTTCAGCCCAGGACTGAGTCTTTCCTGCAGTTTGAGCCCCCTGCAGTACTATCGCCCTGACCACTTTCCCGAGTCCAGCTGCCTATGCTGGTCCAGTGTTCCCTGGTGGGCCAGCCTTTCTGCACACTCCAACTGCTTCCCATGGGGCAGCCCATGTATGCTTCCTTCATGATAACTCAGCAGCCTCAGAGTGGCTCTTCTTTCTAGTTGGTTGTGGCTGGTTGCTCCTATATGGGCCCAGGGGAATCCTGCCAGTGGTGTTTATGGTCTGTGGGCTCGTTTGGTTTTCCGAAACCCTCCTCTCCCCTGCAGGCTCATGGCAGGATTACGCAGAGGATGCCACTGTGGCTCTTTTGGCTTCAATCCACATGCAGCTACTATTCCCTGCCTCCGTATCAGTCTGGCTCAGAGGTGGCCAGGGCTCAGAACGACTGGTGCTGTCCCTACACCCTCTCACTGTGGTTTTTTATGCCTTCATTAACTCCACGGGTTATTTTTCCCTCAGCTCCAGAAGTCCCAGGTTGGCAGTCTTTGCTTTTTAATAGTTGAATATTGGTTACCTGTGGTGGGGATCAACACCGGGAGTTGTCTATTCTGCCATCTGGATGACATCACTCTTCTCACATCTCTCACTTTAGCTAGAAATGATTAAGCTTAATGAGGAAGGTATAGTGAAAGCTGAGAAAGGCCAAAAGCAAGGCCTCTTGTTCCAAACAGCCAAGTTGTGAATACAAAGGAAAAGTCCTTGAAGGAAATTAAGTGTTTTAAAATTAAAAGCGAACACAGGAATGATAAGAAAGCAAAAACAGCTTTATTGCTGATATGGAGAAAGTGTTAATGGTCTGGATAGAAGATCAAACCAGCCACAACATTCTCTTAAGCCAAAGTATGATCCAGAGCAGTGCCCTGAGTCTCTTCAATTCTGTGAAGGGATAGAGAGGTGAAGAAGCTACAGAAGAAAAGTTTGAAGCTAGCAGAGGTTGGTTCATGAGGTTTAAGGAAAGAAGCCATCATCATAACATAAAAGTGCAGGTGAAAGGAGCACGTGCTGCTGTAGAGGATGCAGCAGGTGATTCAGAAGATCTGGCTGAGATAACAGATGAAGGTGGCAACAATAAACAACAGATTTTCAATGTAGAAAATGGGAAAGAAGATGCCATCTACGCCTTTCATAGCTAGAGAAAGGTCAATGCCTGTATTCAAAGCTTCAAAGGACAGGCTGATTCTCTTGATAGGGACTAGTAAGTTGAAGCTATTGCTTATTTACCATTCCCCAAATGCTAAATCTACTCTGCTTGTGCGTTATAAATGGAGCAGCAAAGCCAGGATGATAGCACATGTGTTGATCACGTTGTTTATTAAATATTTTAAGCCCACTGTTAAGAACTGCTACTCAGAAAAAAAGATTTCTTTCAAAATATTAGTGCTCCTTGACAGTGTGTCTGGTCACCCAGGAGCTCTGATGGAGATTTACAAGAAGATTAATGCTGTTTTCTTGTGTACTAACACAACATCCATTCTGCAGCTTGTGGATCAAGAGTAATTTTGATTTTCAGGTCTTACTGTTTAAGAAATATGTTTTATAAGGCAATAGCTGCCAGAGATAGTGATTCCTCTGATGAATCTGGGCAAAGTAAATTGAAAATCTTCTGAAGAGGAGTCACCATTCTAGATGCTGTTAAGAACTTTTGTGATTCATGGGAGGAGATCAAAGTATCAACATCAACAGGAGTTTGGAAGAATTTGATCCCAACCCTCATGGATGACTTTGAGGGGTTCAAGTCTTCAGTGGAGGAAGTAACTACAAATGTGGTGGAACTAGCAAGAGAACTAGAATTAGAAGTAGAGCCTGAACATGTGACCAAATTGCTGCAATCACAGATGAGGAGTTGCTTCTTATGGATGAGCAAAGAGAGTACTTTCTTGACATGGAATCTAGTCCTGGTAAAGATGCTATGGACATTGTTGAAATGACAACAAAGGATTTAGAATATTACATAAACTTAGCTGACAAAGCAGTGGTAGGATTTGATAGGATTGACTCCAATTTTGAAAGAAGTTCTACTGTGGGTAAAATGCTATCAAACGGCATCTCATACTACAGAGAAATCTTTCATGAAAGGAAGAGTCAATGGATGCAGCAGATTTCATTGTTCTTATTTTAAAACATTGACACAGCTACCCAACCTTTGTCCTCAAGGATATATTCTGTAGTATTAGGGCATGCTAAAGCAGGCAAACACATGAGGATCATCAATAAACAGCTTTTCTTTCATTTTTACCTTTGTTTATAAAATGAATGTTTACAGAGAGAGATAAATTGGAAAGTGTCCAAAAGAGCCATGAAAGTAGAACCTGCAAACTAAGTTATGGTTGTATTATACAAACATAAGTCATTTTTAGCTCTCGAGTAAAATTAAAAGGACTAATGCCAAGGACGGGAACCAGTTACTCTTCATCTCTGCTGTTCTCCTTACATGAAGGGAACTAACAAAATAGAGTTTGGATTAGATTTAAAGAAATTCCATAGAGTGAGGGATAGTAGTCAAAGGGAACTTTAGTTTTATTTGTAATATTTAAACTTCTAAAAAATGTATTCATATATTTCCTATATAAATAATGTTAATAATAAAAATCATTGCTGGACATACCATTGTTAGGTCACCTTTTTTTTTGGGGGGGGGGTGGCAGCTGGCTGGTACACATTGTGGACCAAATGCATATCTTTTCTATATGTTAGTAGGATGGATAGCCATGTCTAGAAATATATAGAAACAGTACTCTTTAGAGGTGATGTCATGAGAAGGGAGATGGAATGGTTAATTTTACGTGTCAACTTGACAGGGAAGGGATGACTAGATAGCTGGTAGAACATTATTTTTGGGTCTGTGTTTGAGGGTGTTTCTAGAAGAGATTAGCATTCAAGTTAGTAGACTGTGTAAAGAAGATCCATCCTCATCAGTGTGGGTGGGCATCATCTAATCCACTGAGGGCCAGAATAGAGCAAAAAGGTGGAAGAAAAGTGAATTCATTCTGTTTGAAATGGATATCCATCTTCTCCTGCCCTTGGAGCTCCCCATTCTCAGGCCTTCAGACTTGGACTGGAACTTATACCCTTGTCTCCCCTGGACTTGGACTGAATTACACCAGTGGCTTTCCTGGTTCTCTTGCTTGCAGATGGAAGGTCATGGAACTTCTTGGCTTCCATAAGCATGTGAGCAATTTCTATAATAAATCTCTTCTATATCCTCTTGTTTCTGTTTCTCTGGAGAACCCTGACTAATACAGAAGAAACCGTTTTTTTAACTAAGTTGAATGAAAATCTGTCCTATAATTGTTCATCTCCTTTTAACTGAGTCACTTGTTGTATAGAGCAAGCAATTGAATCTTTTCCAGGACTATTGTTTTAGCTTGCCCTACTGGTCATGCTTTTCAAGATAATCACTTCCTAATCAGTTTTCTTATCTTGCTGGGGAAGTCAGGTTTCCTTGTCTTTCTTTTCCTGGAGGAACCAGGGTTATAAAATTGACTCTCCCCCCCCCCCCCCCTC
>NW_007728403.1:59607-67318 GCF_000696425.1 Galeopterus variegatus
TTGACTCTCCCCCCCCCCCCATTGTAATGTGCTTAAAGAGTTGGAAAAAAAATATTTATGCCATCAGACCTTGCTAGATTAAATTAATCTTTTGGTTCTTTGTTACACTGTATATCCTGTTCTCAACCTGGCAACCTCGATGAACCAAGTTTCTTTTCCTGGTGGGTAATATAAAATTTTTTTCTATCTGGCCCTGTATTTTTATTTTTTGTTTTTGGTGGCTGGCCAGTTTGATGGCTGGCCAGTATGGGGATCCAAACCCATGACCTCAGTGTTTGGGTAATATAAATTAATACAAAAGCCTGCTTTGATGTTTTTAAAAATTTTATTATAAAATTATGATGGATACTGGAATTGCTAACCAGTAGTGATGCTATACTTTTCATTTGTCTTGTTTTAAAACTCAAAATATAAAAAATATATTTGGGGTCATTTAACCCTGTAACTGAACATGCACGTTCCTGCTGGACTTCTTAGGCTTTTGTGTGGTGATAGTTGTGTGTTTTGTTTCACTTAAGGCAAAGTAATTATAGGGAGAGAGATTCCTATTATTTCTCGTGAGGCCTTTTGTTTTCTAAAGTGAAGGTTTTGCCTGGAAATAGCTCAGTGTTCAATTCATAATTTTTCTTTTCTTTCCGTTGTGATAATTTTGATTATTTCTTTGGATACTACTACAGACAGCTACATCTTTTCACTAGTTTGATACATTTCAAGAATTGATAGGCTGTTCTAAATCTGTTTTGGGCAAAAAAACCCCCCCACTTTTTAGTGTGTTATTTTCTTTATTAGGTAGGATTCAAACAAGTTCTCTTCTTCAGAAGCTTTTTAAAAAAATTGAGATGTAATTCACATGTCATAAAATTAACCCTTTTAAAGTGTACAATTCAGTAGGTTTTAGCACTATATTCACAAGTTTTTGCAACTATCACCACTATCTAATTCTAGAACATTTCAACATCCCAAAATGAAACCTCTTTTTAATTGGCAGTCATTCCCCATTAGGAATAGGAGCTTGCTTCCAGCTTCTAGCAACCGTATGTCTGTCTATCTTCTGTCTCTGCGTATTCCCCTTTTCCCAATATTTCATATAAATGGAATCATACAATTTATGGATCACACAAAGGTGTGATCAGGTACATTCACTTAGCATAGTGTTTTTAAGGGTTATCCATTTCGTAGCATGTATCAGTACTCCATTCCTTTTTGTAGATGAATAATATCCCATTGTATGGATATGCTACATTTTGTTTGTTCTTTTATTTGTTGATAGACATTTGGTTTATTTCCATAGAAGGAGCTTTTTTTTTTTTTTTTGTGATTAAGTAAATTTATTATTATTTTTTTTCCTTTTCTTTTTTTCTTTTTTTTTTTTTTTTTTGTTAAATTTTTATTTTGTCAATATACACTGTATATGATTATTATGGCCCATCACCGACACCTCCCTCCCTCCTCCCTCTCTCCCCTCCCCCCCAAGAATGTCCTTTCCGTTTGCTTGTTGTAACAACTTCATAAAAGTATAGTTGTTATATCTTCTTCCCCACCCCACCCCCCTCTGGTTTTATTTTTTTTTGTGTGTGTGTGTGTGTGTGTGTGTATGTGAGTGAATTGATTTGTTTTTTGTTTTTATTTTTTTTTAGCTCCCACCAATAAGTGAGAACATGTGGTATTTCTTTTTCTCTGCCTGACTCGTTTCACTCAGTATTATTCTTTCAAGGTCCATCCATGTTGTTGCAAATGGCAGTATTTCATTTGTTTTTATAGCTGAGTAGTATTCCATTGTGTAGATATACCACATTTTCCGTATCCACTCATCCGATGATGGACATTTGGGTTGATTCCAGCTCTTGGCTATTGTGAAGAGTGCTGCAATGAACATTGGGAAACAAGTATATCTTCGACTTGATGATTTCCATTCCTTTGGATATATTCCCAGGAGTGGGATAGCTGGGTCGTATGGTAGGTCTATCTTCAGCTGTTTGAGGAACCTCCAAACCATTTTCCATAGGGGTTGCACCATTGTGCATTCCCACCAACAATGTAAGAGAGTTCCTTTTTCTCCGCAGCCACGCCAGCATTTATCTTTCGGTGTCTTTTGGATTTTTGCCATCCTAACTGGGGTGAGATGGTATCTCAGTGTGGTTTTGATTTGCATTTCCTGGATGCTGAGTGATGTTGAGCATTTTTTCATATGACTGTTGGCCATTTGCATATCTTCTTTAGAGAAATGCTTACTTAGTTCTTTTGCCCATTTTTTGATTGGGTTGCTTGTTTTTTTCTTGTAAAGTTGTTTGAGTTCTTTATATATTCTGGATATTAGTCCTTTGTTGGATGTGTATTTTGCAAATATTTTCTCCCACTCTGTTGGTTGTCTTTTAGCTCTGTTAATTGTTTCTTTTGCTGTGCAGAGGCTTTTTAGTTTGATATAGTCCCATTTGTTTATTTTTCCTTTGGTTGCCCGTGCTTTTGGGGACATATTCATGAAGTCTGTGCCCAGCCCTATTTGCTGACGGGTTTCTCCTATGTTTTCTTTAATAAGTTTTATTGTTTCGGGGTGTATATTTAAATCCTTGATCCATTTTGAGTTGATTTTAGTACATGGTGAGAGGTATGGGTCTAGTTTCAATCTCCTGCATATGGATATCCAGTTATCCCAGCACCCTTTGCTGAAGAGGGAGTCCTGACCCCAGTGAATAGGCTTAATGCCTTTGTCGAAGATCAAATGGCAGTAAGTGCGTGGGTTGATTTCTGGGTGTTCTGTTCTATTCCATTGATCAGTGTCTCTGTTTTTATACCAGTACCATGCTGTTTTGGTTATTGTGGCTTTGTAGTATAGTTTAAAGTCAGGTAGAGTAATACCTCCAGCTTTATTTTTTTTGCTCAGCATTGCTTTGGCTATTCGTGGTCTTTTGTTATTCCAGATAAATGACTGTATAGTTCTTTCCATTTCTGAGAGAAATGTCATAGGAATTTTGATGGGGATTGCATTAAATTTGTAGATTACTTTGGGTAGTATAGTCATTTTCACTATATTGATTCTTCCAATCCAGGAGCATGGGATGTCTTTCCATAGAAGGAGCTTTTTTTTAATTTAATTTTTTGCATAGGTGGTACATGCTGTGGTTTAATAAAGTAAATAGTAGTAAAATAGTAATAAAGTAAAAGTAGTAAATAGAAGTCTCCCACACTCTCCTGTCCCTAACTGCTCAATTTCCTCTGCTTCATTCAACCTATCACCATTATTATTAGTTTTTTGTGGATCCTTTCAGAGTTTCTTTATGCATTTACAAACAAATACAATTATTATGCATAAATTCCCCATTTTCTGCATAAAATCTACCACATTTTTCTGCACCTTGCATTTTTCTCCTAAAAATATATCTTGGAGATCTGTCATAGTACATAGAAAAGGTTTTCACTCATTTTTAAGTTCACTTTTTAAAAATATCTGCATAATATTTCCTTGTATGGAAGTGCCATAATTTGTTTAGCTTTTTTTTTAAATTAGAATTTTAGGCTACTTCCAGTTTTACTCTGTAATAAACAATGCTGTTGGGAATAACCTCGTACTGCGTAACTTCCCTAATTTATAAGTATATGTGTAGGATAAATGACCAGAATTAGAATTATTTTGTGAAAAGATAGGAGCATTGTTGGGCCGGCCCGGTGGCGCACTCGGTAGAGTGCGGCACTTGGGAGCATGGTGGCGCTCCCGCCGAGGGTTCGGATCCCATACAGAGACCGGTCCGCTCACTGGTTGAGCGCTGTGCGGGCATGACACTGAGGGTTGCGATCCTGTTGCCGGTCGCGGTGCGGGCGCGACACCGAGGGTTGCGATCCCGTTACCGGTCACGAAAAAAGACAAAAAGGGGAAAAAAAAAAGATAGGAGCATTGTGATTTTGGTTGGTTGTCTCCTTCATTTCTACCAATTTACATTCCCACCAATAATGTCTGTTTACTCACAGTATATATCATAACATTTTTGTGTTTTTTTTCTGTGCAATGGATAAACCATGGTGTCTCAGCATAGTTTTAATGTACTTTTCACTTGTTTTAAGTGAAACTGATCATCTTTTCATATCTTTACAGCCATTTATGTTTCCTTTCCTCTGAGCTGTGTGTTCACATTTTTTGTTCAATTTTCTGTTGACTTGCTGGGGTTTTGTTTTTTTAATTTTTAGAAATTCTTTATAAGATAGGGATATTAGTCCCTTGGCTGCAAATATTTTTCCCTAGTTTGCCTTTGACTTCTGACCTATGTATCATCGTACCATTTCCCAAAGAGAAGTTAAGGTTAGATTATTTAGATTATATCTAGTAGATATCTCTTTCCTTATCAGTTTTACTCTTAGTTTAGTTTTCTTCTCTTTGATCAATGTGTGAGACTAAAAACAATAAGGAAGGGACTATAGATTAAAACATTTATGAGGCTTATCAACCCAATACAATTTGTAGATCTCACTGAAAAGTCAGCTATAAAAAGTCATTTTTCATCTACGGTTGTCTATGTGACCATAGTCCCAAACGCTAAATTATTTCGAAGCGGATGCCAGATACTATATTTATTCACAGATACTTTAGTTTATATCTCTAAATATAAGGTATCTTCCTTAGCATTACTACACTCCCATTATATCTTTAAAAACTTATTCAGGGCCGAGCCTGTGGCGCACTCGGGAGAGTGCAGCGCTGGGAGCGCTGCGCTCCCGCCGCGGGTTTGGATCCTATATAGGGATGACCAGTGTGCTCACAGCGCTCACTGGCTGAGCGTGGTGCGGCCAGTCTCAAAAAAAAAAAAAAAAAAAAAAAAAAAAAAACAACTTATTCGATACCAGAAATTTACTTAGTGTATCAAATGCTGCTAAAAATCCATGTATGTATATTTCTAACCTTGTCAAATAATTCTGTAGAATACATTTCTAAGAAAGGAACAGATTAGATATCAATTTGCATTTTCATATATGCTTAGGCAAGTTGACCTTCAAAAACTCAGAAGCACTTACTACCCCCCACAGTAGATGAGTGGACGACTCACTTCAGCTGCCAGTGCCTCACACTGCCCCTAACACTGAGTATTATGGTTCTGTTTACCTTCACCAAAAAGTTTCTCTTTGACAATGTAGTAGAGAAGTGATCTTTCTATTTTAATTTGTATTCATTTGATTATTACCAAGCTTAATTACATTTTTTATGTTTATTGTCTGTACTTCTTCTATAAGGTACAGATTTGTATCTTTTTTACTATTGGGACATTATCATATTCTTATTGATTGTTAATTGGAAGCTGGCAATTATATAATATATAAGGGGATAGTATAATTATATAACATATCAGGGGATCCGAACTCGTAATCTTGGTGTTTGAACACTGCGCTTTAACCAACTGAGCTAACTGGCCAGCCCAGTATAGCTCTTTGTATGTTATAAATACTAACTTTTAGCATGCCATGTGTGTTGCAAATAATCTCCTGTCATTTGCTTTTCATTTTGTTTACAGTGTCATTTACCGTCCAGATATGTTTTATTTTTGTGTAATCTAATCTGTCCATTTTGTGACTTCTAGATTATGTGTCATGCTTCCAAACGTCCTTCTCCAAGATTATAAAAAAAGTCTCCTATATTTTTTATTAATATTTTGTTTTGTTCTGTTTATATTTTTAGCAGTTAGCCCATCTATAATCAGTTTTTGTATATGATGTGCAGTAACTTTTTTCCATATAGAGAACCCATTATTTCAACTCCATTTATCATTTCACCATCCTTTCCCTACTCTTTATCATTATTTATTAGATGCCCATATATGCATAAGTCTGTGTCTAGCTTCTCTCTTCTACTCTAGTGATTCACTTATCCATTGCTTTACCAGTATCACATTGTTTTACTTACCATAGTTTTAAAGTACATTTTGCTATCTGGAAAGGCAAGTACTTTCTCAGTTTCTTTTTGAAATTTTTACTGGGTGTTTTCATACATTTAGTCTTTCAAGTAAAACTTAAAATAGATTAAAATTTACCTAATAGTCCCACTACAGTTTTGAGTGAAATCACATTAGATTTCTAGATTAATTTGAGAGAGATACAAACAGCTTTAAAATACTGAGCCTACCCTTCCAGGCATATCTTCCATTTATCTAACTTCTATATGCTCTCAATGAAGGTTTTGTTGTGTTTTTCATATAGGTAGTAGACATTTCTAATGGAGCTATTTCTGGAAACTTTATCATTCTTGTTGCTAATGGGACTTTTTTTCTATTATAAATGGAAGTGGCTTATATTAATGCTTTTTGAGTGTTTATATTTATATCTGCCCACATCAGTGGACTGTCATTATTATCGACATCTCAAGGTCTTTTTTTTGATTTTCTAAGTGTATAACACGAATTTATTTCTTCACATTATGTGTACCTATTCTTTTACCTTCTGTATATTGCCTCAAGAGTCCATGTTTTTTCCATGAGGCTAAGGTTTAGCAAATGGAAAGTATCCAGCACATAGTAAGGATCCAATGTTAGTTTCCTCCCTTACTGTTTTTCGTTCTCACACATAGATCAAACAGAAAAATCTAAACTAAGAATGAAATTTATAAGGACATAGATATTTACTAGTTATTATCTAAGTAATCTACCTTAATTTCTCTTTGGAAAATGTTATGATAGGTGGTTGGAATTTTCTCTCAACTTTCCTTTAAATTTCCTTGGAAAAGAAAATACTGATACATTTTATAATGGTGGAATCAAAAATCTTTTTTGTCATTTATTTCTTGAAGAAACTAGATTATCAAATAGGATTATAACTCAGGTCTTTAACTCAAAGCCTGTGGGTTGTTTTGTTTTGTTTTCCAAATTTGCATTTTTGTTTTTAATGGAAAGAAAGGTACAGATTCATTAAAAAAAAAAAAGAAAAAGTTGAATGTTATAGAAGACTAAGTCATACGGTGATAACTATTGGACCTGGGTGGTGGGTGAATTTGGGTTTATTATATTGCTCCCACTACTTTCGTGTATGTTTGAAAATGTCTGTAAATAGGAATTAAAAAAAAAAAAATCCTATCTGACCAGTTACTAGTGCTATTGCTTGGGGCAGTTTATTTGAATATTTTTAGATTTTTAGCTGTTGGGTAGAAGTGACATCTGTTAGCAGGGTGTTCTGATGTTAAGAAATATATGTAAATTGCCTTGTAATACTTAAAAGTAGTTGTTCAATAAACATTAGCTGATAGGAATCATAACATGAGTTATAAAAATTATTATTTAGTCCTAATAGCTACCATCTGAAGTAGGCAGCTTTACCCCATTTTTCAGGTGAGAAAACAGAACAGGAGCAGTTGAGTGTTACGCTGTGAAATACATCACAAATAAGTGATTGGAGCTAAAATTTGAGTCTGAATTCTGACCTCAGAGTTCAGGATACTTGAAGCCTCCCTGAAAAGGGAAGGCTACTATTTACAAAAAATGTTTTCTGCTGTTTGAGATCATTTACATTATATTTTCTCAGGTTTAATCTTTGTCATAACTGCAAGGCATATTGAATGTCAGTCTGTAACTTCTTTTTTTAAATTTTATTTATTTATTTACATGTTTGGTGGCTGGCTAGTACAGGGATCAAACCCTGGACCTTGATGTCATCAGCACCACACTCTAACCAGCTGAGCTAACCGGCCAGCCCGTTACTTTTTTTTTTTTTTTTTTTTTTAAAAAAAAACCCCTTTTTTTTT
>NW_007728403.1:67400-104644 GCF_000696425.1 Galeopterus variegatus
CTTTTTTTTTTTTTTTTTTTTTAAAGAAAAGCACCTTTATTTTTCACACTTTTGTGTATGAGTAGCTAACTAAACTCTAAAAAAAAGCATTTTATTTTAAAATGTATTTGAATTGGTAAGCTGAGTTTAAATATTGGCAATACCAATGTTTTTGTTGGAAAAAGGATGCCTTTTGGTTTCCCAAGTGAGTTTGTGTATGGTATAAAACTTCTGTCTTTGAAAGTTAAAATTTTTATATTTTTGGTACTTATACCATTAAATTATTGGAAAGGTATTTATATTTGGTAATGCACATTGTGTCGTCATTATAAATTTATAAAAATCTATTAAAAGCTATAATTTATTAAAATCACAACACAATGTCTGTATGACATGAATCCATACTAAATCAGGGCATGAAGACATAAACTAGAAAGAGGGCTTCCTAATGTTGGCTTGTATGATCAGCTGCAAACACTCTAAATTGTTCAGTATAAAATAGAAATTATTCCTGTGAGGTTAAGAGACTTGTTTTAAGGATTTCATTTTATTTAACAACATTTGTTGACATTCAATAGTTTATGATGTGTTAGGTGCTTTATTTATTATGTGTTAGGTGCTTGTTTTCTACCCATGCTTGATGGATTTCCCAATGCATTTCTTAACTAATAATGAAATGGCCTATAAAAGCCTTGAAACTTTGGAGTATATTTCCACCTTACTTTATAAAGAATTATAAAATGTTTCCAAACTTTTGCATGTATGAAATGCTTAAAGCTCATCTCCAGGGCCGGCCTGTGGCTCACTCGGGAGAGTGCGGTGCTGATAACACCAAGGCCACGGGTTCGGATCCCATATAGGGATGGGTGGTTGGCTCACTGGGTGAGCGTGGTGCTGACAACACCAAGTCAAGGGTTAAGATCCCCTTACCGGTCATCTTTAAAAAAAAAAAGAAAGAAAGAAAAAAGCTCATCTCCAAAGCACTCTCCCTAAAATGAGGGTTGGTTAATATTTGGGAGAAAAATTGGCAAAATTGAAATACTGTATATCTCTTTTAAAAATATTTTTTCAGAAGGGAAATATATGTCTGTCATGTTGTTATTCTGTAATAAGAAATTTCTGAAACACTTTCAATAATTTTGATTTTTGGGTGTAATTGGAGAGTTTTTTTGTTTTTTGTTTTTAGTGCATAACCTTGTAAACTGAAAAATTGCTTTCTCATGCTGTCTTTTGTAGACTATTTCTTATTTAATTGAAAATTCTGTTGTGAAGTAGAAATTTGGATTGGAAAGAAAACTATTGGGCCTATGAGTATTTGCTTCTTTCTCTCGTATTTGTTAAAGGTTTCTTTTGTTTGTTTTACCATTTTCCCCTCATTCTCCTTAGTGTTTGCTTTTCTGCTCAATCCTAGTGTACACATAAAGTAGTTCCAGAATCAAACCCTTCTGAAAAATAAACTTACTGCCAGAGTACAATATTGTGTGCAGTCCTTTTTGTCTTTATCATTATGAAATACTGTTTTCCAACCAGAGTATGGTATTGTATATAGTTTTGTTTTGTTTTGTTTTTTGGTCTTTATTCTTACAAAGTACTGTTTTCTAAAATTGTTAGTTTTTCTTCTCTATCTCCTGCAGTGTGGTTATATTTTCAATTTGTAGTAGAGTTGGCTTTAGCATTTTGTCGTGAGTTCCCCTCACATTCTGGCTGATTTGAACTATTTATTTATTGTGGGGGATATGTGAAACATCACCATTGTTCTACAGGTCAGAACTATACTCAGAGACCAGCCAGTTTCCAGGAGAACTGACATTTCCTCTCATGCCTTCTATCCCGTTTTTATTCCCCCCTTCTTTCCACCCCTTTTCCACCTACCACCTGTAGATAAACCAACTCTGGTTTATCTCTCATCTTTTTTTTTTTTTTTTGGTACAAATGAGCAGATGTACACATACCCCCCCCCACACACACACAATTGACCCTTGAACAACATGGGGGTGAGGGGCACCTGTGTGTAACTTTTGACCCTCCAAAAACATAACTACTAATAGCCTGCTGTTGACTGGAAGCCTTACTGATCACATAAACAGATTATTAACAAATATTTTGCATGTTATATGTGTTATATACTGTATTCTTACAATAAAGTAAACCAGAGAAAAGAAAATGTTAAGAAAATCTTTAAGGAAGAGAAAATACATTTACAGTACTGTATGTATATTTATTGAAAAAAACTCATATTTTTTTCCATAAATAAGTGAACCTATGCAGTTCAATCCATGTTGTTCAAGGATCCAACTGTATATTCAGACGGTCTCCAACTTACAATGGTTCAACTTAGGATTTTTCAACTTTGTGATAGTGTGAGAGTGATACATATTCAGTAGAAACCATGCTTTAAATTCTGAATTTTGATCTTTTCTTAGACTAACAACATGCCAGATGGTATTCTTTTATAATGCTGGGCCAAATTGTCTAACACGAAGCTTATTTTATAGTAAAGCGTTGAATACCTCATGTAATTTATTGAATATGTACTAAAAGTGTTCTGAGTACATTTAAGGTAGGCTAGGCTAAGCAGTCATGTGTGGTAGGTTGGGTGTATTAAATGCATTTTCAACTTACAGTATTTTCAACGTATGATGAGTTTATTAGGATGTAACCCAATTGAAAGTCAAGGAGCATCTGTGTGTGTGTGTGTGTGTGTATTTATCTTCTCATATTTTCTTTCTTACATGAAGGGTAGCACACTCTTGATATTCTTTTGTGCTTTGACTTAGTAATATATTATTATAATATAGCTTTATTATACATATTACTAATATATACAATTTATCTACTTACTACATCTAAGAACCTTTCCTTATCAGTTCATAGAACACTTCTAATTCACTTTACAGCTGTGTAGCACTTCATTGCATGGATGTGCCATAATTAATTTAACCACTCTCCTGTGTGTGGGCATTTATGTTGTTCCCAATATTTTGCAATTATAAACTGCAATGAATAGGCTTGAGTGTATATACTTTTGTTGCTGAGGTGTATCTTCAGGGTCTGTTCCTGGGTTAAAAGGTAAGTACATATGTTGTATTGTTTGGTATTGCTAAATTTCCCTCCAGATAAGTTGTGTCTGTTGGTACTCCCACCAGTGCTGTTGTATGATACTACCTGTGACCCCACAGTCTTGCCAGCAAATGTGTTGTCATACTTTTTAACTGTCCCAAATCTGATGGGTGAAAATGGGATCACAATATTGTTCTAATTTACATTTCTCTAATTATGAATGAGATTGAACATCTTTTCACATGTTTAAGGGTTATTTTTATGTCTTCATGTGTTTTACTTTAAAAGGTTATAGCTGATGCACACTTTTTTTTTTTTTTTTTTGGTTATCATTGTTAGCTTATGCACTTTCAACTCACCAGGACATTAGCACTCTGTAAATGCTAGGCATTTACAAAATGACTTGTCTCTTCCAGATCTTCCATGGTGGCTTATTCTAATTCGGCAGAAAGCATTGGTGGGCAAACTCCCAGGAGACCATGAAGTCTGTAAAATTACCAAAATTACTGTGCTATCACTTTCTGAAATGGAACCTCAGGATCTTGAGCTAGAGGTAAGGTGAAATCGAAATTATATGTAAACCCAATATAAATATAATAGCAAATATGAGGATTTTGTTCAATAGACCAGAAACATATGTTTTTAGAACTGGATAATATCTTTATTTTTATTTATTATTATTATTTTTACATTCTAAGATATTGTTGCGGAACAGTTGAGGGGTGGGGAGAGGGAAAGTAGGGGGTTAGAATGGGAGGAGGAGGAAGGAGGGGGGGGTGTGGTCGAGGCCCATGGAACCCCACCCATTCCAACAGGGGAGGCCAGGGGGCTTCTGGTACTGGTTCGGTAGTTGCGGGGCTGGGTGCAGACATCAGGGGGGCATGGCTGAGGTCCTTGGACAATATCTTTAAAATAATTTAATCCTGTGGTTTTCAAACTTTATTTTAGTAGTTGAACCCTTGCTTCAAAATCTGTGAAATCCAGAATATAAGACACAAAAGCAGAGCTGCTTTGATTAAGGTGGTGTTGAGGGGGATCCTTGGGTCCCTGCCCACTTGGCCTCTCCTGGGAGGCCGTCTTCTGCTTCTAGGGAGTCCTAGGGCTCTGTAAAGTTTAGTTTGAAAACTCTGGATTTGGGGGAAATGGGAGTCAATAAGGGGTGTCAGGATGGCCGAGCGGTGTAAGGTGCGGCGTTCAGGGAGTCAATAAGGGGAGGATTTAATTTTTACTAAATCCTCTTTTATCTACATTTCTCAAAAGTTTTCTAAGCATACATTACTCTTGTAATTAAAAAAGGTTTTTTAAAAGAAAGAAACCTGCTGATCTAGTGCAGTCCTTTTGTTTTCCAGGGAAGAAACCAAGCCCCAAAGTAGAGTGACTCAAGGCCAAAATAATGAGATTGCCTAGGGCCTAGTTGTTCATCAGTAGGTGCTGCCTCCTGGTAGAAGTAACCCATAAAAACATTTATATGATGTCTGCTGTTGGCATGGGGATTTGGCAGCTAGGGATTATCATCACTGCCATAGCCTATTTTGTTCACTATGTGATGTGCCAGGCAGGCCCTGCACATTACCTAGATTGTCATCCTTAGTTCCTAGGACCACCCTATATGGTGAATGCTGTTACAGATAAAGGAAGGAGTCTTGGCAAGGGTTAAGTCATGCAGCTGGCACATGATTGGGTCCAGACCTAGACTCAGGCAGTCTGGTCCTGTATCTGCCACATTGCTCCCTATTACCTGAACAGAATGTAACAGATAACAAAGCACACACTGCCCCACAACTCAATACATATTTTTCCATGCTGAATTTTTGGGGAGGAAGTTTGGGGACAGGATTAAACTGCTTAAAGAATAAAAGTATGGCTATTTTTATTTTTCAGATTTCACTGGAAGTTTGACAATCTAATTTTAAGAAACCAACATTAAAATGAATTTAGAGGACCTTTATATTAATTTTTTGTTACCAGAATAAAAAAAAGATTAGAGTACTCTTATTCTCCTTTTATTGGTACTAGTGCTGGAACACTATACACTATTGCTGGTAAAGACACAGTTATCTTAGGTGGCAATTAGGCCTATTAAAAGCAGATGTTTGCAGTTTTTATTTGCTTTTTATTTTAGTGAAGAGCAGCCAGACTAGTAAAAACTGTATTAATTTTCTAAGCCATTAAATTTGTCACCAGTATCTTTTGGATGCCTTTGCTGACAGATTGAAAGATCAGCATGGCTGGCTGTCAACAACCTTTCCCTTGAGGTGAGCACCCCTTGGGCTGGCACTCAGGTATGAGCATTACATCTGGGGTCTCTGGCAGTTAGATTTAGAGCAGGGGACCAGCTCACCCAGCACCTTGTTCACCCACCAGTCAACAGTTTGTATATTTGGCACTCCCAGCCCTGGGGAAATTTAAATGTCTTGCCTCATCCAGAGAAGGTTGGGATTCTTGTTGGACTTTTCATGGACGTTTTCTGATGTCCTTTATGGCCACCAATCTGTAACATTTTTGAGACTAGTAACTGACTATTGCATAGGTTGGAAAACAAAACAAAACAACTTTAGAGAACAATATTTACATGGAACTTTTAAACAGAAAAATGTGAATATTATGAAAGCTTTAAGGATTTTTTTTATTCTTTAGGCTTTTCCTTTTCTCTCTTGATAGTCTAAGGAAAAGATATTATCTTCAAATAAAAATTAAAATGAGATTTCCCCCATAAGCCATAGTTGAGTATTTTTACAGCTGTTAGGCTGTATAACCTACAGCACTTATCAGGGGCGCCAAAGATTGTGGCCCACGTTAAGAGTTGAATATATGTTAAGACCCTTGCTAATTAGGGGTAAAAGTAACTATCGAGAAAGTACTTCCATATCCTTAGACAATAGTTTGAGTGAATACCTTTCTGTCAAGAGCTTATAACTTTAGAAATTTTCACTTGCTCTCCTTCCCTCTCCTTTTAATCCAGTTTTACGGTAAAGGAGCTTTGCAACAGTGAATAATAGGAAGGGCAAATAGTTATGTTGAAAATCACAGATTTCTTGCTTATCTTCCAACATGTTAATTTAAATCTTTGGTGTTCTTAATTTCCATTTAACTCCATTTAAAAGGAGCTCTTAGGAGCTTAATCATTTTTTAAGGTATGTTTTTCTGATTATACAGTAAATTGTAAAGGAGAAGAAAAAAAATCCTACTACTTAGAAATAATCATTATGAATTTCTAGTAAGTTTTAATGGTTGTATCCATTTGCTCCAGGCTTTTCAGAAGACCAATATTATTTTCAAATTTTTCAGAACAGTTTTTAAGTCTTGCTTTTTTGCATGTTTTTTTCTAACTGAACTATTATTTTTTATGAACATACATACCTTATACACATAAGACTCTGTCAAACAAAACTAGTTCTTATGTTGTCTTAGCATGTCTTTCTAATTTGGTTGCCTGGGTATCACTTTGAATAATCCACTGCTTTTATTTTTTCCAGTAGCACTCTCCGACTCTTTAGTATAGTCACTGTTCTCAGATTTGGTAAAGCCTGGTTTGTCTTCTGTAATTGGAGCAGAAGCAATTTTATTTCAGAGTTTTGTTATTAATAGAATTTCTACTTTTTGGACTTAATTGCATTTTTTTTTTTTTTTTTTTTTTCCTTTTTGCACTCTCCGACTCTTTAGTATAGTCACTGTTCTCAGATTTGGTAAAGCCTGGTTTGTCTTCTGTAATTGGAGCAGAAGCAATTTTATTTCAGAGTTTTGTTATTAATAGAATTTCTACTTTTTGGACTTAATTGCATTTTTTTTTTTTTTTTTTTGTCCTTTTTGAGACCAGCCGCACCACGCTCAGCCAGTGAGCGCTGTGAGCGCACCGGTCATCCCTATATAGGATCCGAACCCGCGGTGGGAGCGCCGCACTCTCCCGAGTGCGCCACGGG
Source organism: Galeopterus variegatus (assembly GCF_000696425.1). NCBI lineage: Eukaryota > Metazoa > Chordata > Mammalia > Dermoptera > Cynocephalidae > Galeopterus > Galeopterus variegatus. The sequence goes on from NW_007728403.1 coordinate 74,360, forward strand.
CTCGGCCCCTTAATTGCATTTTTACCTCAAATATGTGCCTCATTTGTTTGTGAAATTTTTTATAATTCACATATCATATAGTTCACCCATTTAAAGTATATAATAATTGGCTTTTAGTATATTCAGAGTCATGTGACCTTCACCACAATCAATTTTAGAACATTTTATGTATAAATATATAAAAAGGTCACATGACTTCACCCTCTGAAAAAAACCCTGTGCTCATTGACAGTCGCTCTGTATTTCTGTCCAATTCCCAGCTCCTCCATCCTAGACAACTACTAATCTTTCTGTCTCTATATATGTCTGTTCTGGACATCTCATATAAATGGAATCATACAATATGTGGCCTTTCGTGACTGACTCCTTTTACTTAGCATAATGTTTTCAAGGCTTCTGACTTTGTAGAATATAACAGTACTTTTTTCCTTTTTATTGCCAAATTCCATTGTATGGTTATACCACATTTTATTTAACCATCCATTAGTTGATGGACATCTGAGTTGTTTCCATTCTTTTAGCTATTATGAGTAGTGCTGCTATGATCAATTTTGCAAACAAGTTTCTGGTGGAAGTTTGTTTTCATCTCTCTTGGATGTGTACTTAGAAGTGGGATTGCTGAGTCATATAAAAACTCTGTCTAACCTTTTGAGGAACTGCCAGACTATTTTTCAAAACAGCGTGCCATTTAAAAGAAATGATCTGTACAAGGTGATGAAGAAGCTATGGGGTTCAAATAAATGAAAGCATAGATGTTCTTTCCTTTGAAAAAATACCCTTTGAAGTTTAATAGGCTTATGTTCCGTATCTTATTTGCTGTATCTCATTGCCTTAATGGATAACCACATCATTTCCTGTATTTTGTTTCCCATTAGACATCTGTTTAAAATTGTAGCTCCGGATGGGTATAGATGCCACTTTTAAAGTAATATCATTTATTTTCCTTTTCTTAAACATCAGCATCAGCCTTTAATCTTGGTTGTGAAACTAAGTTGCAAGAGTAATAGAAAAACTAGGGGAAGACTGTAGAGCTTGTGGTGTTTTTTTTTGTTTTGTTTTTTGAGATTGTGTATATCAGAGTTGTGATAAGGGCCTCACCATGTACTACACAGAACTGGCTGGGCCTCTGGAAAAGGGAAGGTGATCCTACTGTCAATGCTATATGTTATATCCCAAGGGCTCTGTCTAAACAAAGCTTCCTAGGACTGGAAAGGATCCCAAGAAATAATTTTCTCTTTCCCTGTTTTTTGGAAGGACTGAATTTAACCTTTTCAGAAAGGTAGTGGTCTATACTTTCTTTTGTAAAGGTAACTATATAGAAGATGCTAAAATATTCATTGGAACTGTTTATGTTTATAGTAGTTTTACATTTCTATTTAGAAAAATTAGTTTTGAGAAACTGAGAAAGACTTCTGGTTAAGATGATTCAGTGAATTTGTGCCTTGTTATACTGATTCACAATCCTTATTTGAACCCTTTGGGGCAATATTTAAGAATTCAGGTTTTATGGTGTTTTCAAAAAAAGTTTTTCCATGTATTCTCTACACCCCCAGTGAGTCGGGAGCATCACCTCACAGTACAACACATTAATATTAAAGAATCATATGAAAATTCCTAGTGAGGGAGGAGAATGATGGCTATCAGTATCATCTTCATATCAGTTCAGGGCATGTCTGGACATTAAGTGAGTTTTTAACACGTTAAAAAAATTAATGTTTAGGCTTCAGAGCTTTTTGGATTTCATAGCTGTGGGTAAGAAGGGATGATAGGCTTATATCAACTCTGTTCCAAGCCCGGGATGAGAGTAAATGAAAGAAATAAAAATAGAAAAAGATGACACTGCCAGGCTTAGAGAGAGGAAGCATCTTCATGGACCATGAATGGAGCAGTAGATGGAAATAAAGCCATAGGTTTTCTGGGTCTGGATCCAGAAGTGGGCAGTAGCAGGTAGAGATTTGGCCTCAGCATGGTAAAGGGTACTAAAAGAGCTTCATGGGAGATGAGAGCCTAGAGCCCGATCATGCTCAGTACCTAAAGCCTGGTGCTTAGGTGAAACGCTTCAGCTCACAAAAGAAGGTGTTAGATTATCTGCAGAGTAGGATGATCCTGCATTAAGAATCTCTTGTCTGCTATGCCAGTAGCACCTCCATTTAGAAACACTGGTCTGGGCAAAAGACAAGGATTTGAATCAACATAACAGCAGTGGGCATAAAGGGGTTGATAGGAGAGACTTTAGGAAGGAGAGTAATGGATGCCAACTCCAGGGTTTCTTGCTTAAGTGATCCAGTGGGTGGTGTAGTTGTTATCTGAGGTAGGGCATACCAGAGAAGGATTAAGATTTGGGAAATGGATGTTGATCAGTTTGGGAGATGCTAAGTTTGAGGCGCTGGTGTGTCTTAATGATGGGGAGATGTCATACATATGGGTCTTGAGCTCAGGACAAAAGGGTAGGGTTAAGAAACATAGTGGCAGTTAAAATGAAGAGGTGACATTGTCTAGTCAGGATAAAGAATGAGAAGAGGGCTAGGGATAGAACACTGGGGACACCATCATTTTTAGAGACAGAGACCAACTAAGGAAGCTGAACAGCTAGAGGAGGGGAAAGGCCCCTCTGAGATTGGTGTCATGGGGGCCAGAGGAATGGACAACAGGGAGTGGTTATTAGTGCCATATTCTCTGAGATGTATATTTTTTTCAGAGCTGAGGAGGCTGTTATACTCTGCTTGAGCAGTTTCACTGGAGCCTTCACTTTTTGACCTGTTTCAATCAGACTGTAGTCCTCACAATTCCAGTGACTGTGACACTGTATATCCTGCCGATCACAGAGTGGATTCTAGGGTTTAGGAATGGATTTTAAAAAAAGATTCTGGCATATCTAAACATGTTAACATGTGTTAGGAAAGGGGCTATTAGAAAGAGAGAGATTGGGACAGAGGAGAGGGGGGTGAATGAGGAGGCAAGGTTCTAATCAAAGAGGAGACACAGCTGGAAACTAGCCTAGAGGGGAAAAATTGACTCCTTTCCTTCTGAGAGTGAGGAAAGCATGCTCGCAGACTAGATGGGCTGCTACAGATTTACTTTAGAATAGCTAGATCTTTAGAGAATAGTCTTTTGTATTCCTGGGAAGAGATTTTGCTGGCTTGGATGCTCTTAAGGAACGTCTGACAAATGTATAATATTCTTTGACAAATGTATAATATGTGTTGAATATTAAGATTGCAACAATCTGTAACTAGGTTTTGGGCATGCTTTCAAATTTTTAAATGAAAATTATTAATATGGCTAGATTATTACATCCTATATACAAACTGCTAACTAGCAATTGCTTAATGCCACAGCAAAGCAGCAGCAGGGGACTAACGGGGGAGCATCTTTTAAAAACTGCTGCTCTGCTGTCCCAGAGATACTCCACCAAGGAAGGGGTAGGGGGTGTGTGAGAGGTGTTCATGGAAGAAGGGGAGTGAGCCCATTCATTCATTTAACAAATATTTACTGAGACCTTTGATACTAGGTACTGCTAAGGCACTGGAGATATATGATTCAACAAAACAAAGATCCCTGCCATTATGGAGCTTACATTATAGAAAGGGGAGACAGACAATAAACATCAACATCATAATTATGTATGTTACAAAGTAATAAATGCTCATGGAAATAAAAGTTGAGCGCAGTAAGGGTGATGGACGGAGTGCCCAAGAGTGGAGATTGTGGTAAGGAATCTGGGGAGAGAGAACAGCTAGAACAAAGGCCCTGAAGTGGAAGCATTCCTGATCTGCTGAGGAATAGCAAGGAGGCCAGCGTGGGTGGAGTGGTATAAGCACGGGAGGAGAGGAATAGGAGATGAAGGCAGCAGAGGGAAGATGAGGGTCTGGTTTTGGACATGTTGAATTTGAGATGCCTTGTGGAAATCCTAGTGGAAATGTTGGGATATGTGGGTTTAAAGTTTTGGGAGGGAGCTGGGCTGGAGATATACATTTGGGAGGGAGGAGTTGGCATATGGATGGTATTCGAAGCCATGAGACTGGATGAAATCACTGAGGGAATGAATGCAAATAGAGAAGGGAATCAAGGAAGCAACCTTGGGGTGCCTAGTCATTAAGAAGTCAACTGGTCGGAAAGGAGCCAGTCAAAGAGATAGAGAAGGAACAACCAGGGGAAGCCTGGTGAAGCAGTGTATCAAAGAGAAGGGAGGGGCGAGCTGTCAGATGCTACTGAGGTTAAGATGAGAACCAGAGTCAACCACTAGGTTTAGCAACGTGGAGGTCATTGATCATGCTGAAGATAGCAGCTTTGGTGGGGGGCCAAAGCCAAACTGGAGTGGGTTGGCGAGAAAGAACGGGGGGAGTGGGGTTGGAGGCAGTGAGGAACACAAAGTAATAAGATACTAGCTGATTGAAGAAGAGGGGTCAAACAGAGATGTTAGGAGGAGAAAAATATCCATATGTTTGTGCACTGGTGGGAATGATCAGTAGAAAGAGGAGTGAGGGGAGGATTGCTGGAGCAATGTCCATACACTTGGTTCTTCTCTCCTTCCCATCAACTCAAGGTCATGTTAGTTTTTCTTATTTGAAGGGAAATAAGTTAGCTCACTTTTGGCAGGAGGACTATAGCTTTTTTTCCTACCTCATTTTTAGTTCCCTTTTCTTTAATGGTAGAGCAGGAGCAGTTCAAAGCTGTAATCATGTTGTGAAAGCCATGCGAATAGTTTCTGATAGCCATAATTTTGAGAAGACATAAAATCAGCTGAAGATTCCACCTCATCTGAAAACTTGGTCCAGTTATTAGTCTGTACTTCCACATTTGATAAGTCATGGATGGTCTCTCTTTCTCTTAATCAGAACTTGAATTAGCTTTTGTTCTCATTTATCATCTGTTGACTATTTTGTATGACACTAACAATAACAAGCATTTAGTAACTGTTAGCTCTTAATAGGAGTCTCCCCCTTAGTGTAGTGATAACATTAGTTTGTTGAAAAAATGGAATTGGTCAGCATATTGTTAATAGAATTATTGTGTACCTTTGACAATATTTGCTATGTGTGTTGGACCATGTGGAGTTGTATGTAAAACCCTTGACTTCAACCAGGCGTCTTCTGCATAGCCTGTGCCTTTCCCTTGCCTTAACACAGCTGCGTTCACGTTTCCATCCTCTTCCTCACCTTTGTCAGTTGGGCTCCATATTTCCTGCAGCCTCTAATTATTGCTGCTTCAAATCTAGCTAATCTCTTGACCAAACATGTGTTTTGTTATGCTGATTTCACTAGTGTATATGAGGATGGGGGAGAGGGAGTGATTGAAATGTCCAGCTTTTAAGATTTCCAGTAGCAGACTCTTAAGATGTCTTCTCAACCAAAATACCAAATTGATTACCATGAATGATTATTTGGCACAGATACCTGTAACGACCCGGAAGCATAGCAAGTGTGTATTTTGCGATACTTTTATTATTTGATGGCAATTTTCAAAGCACTGTTAACCTCAACTGGAACACTTTATTTTTCGGTTATTAGATAAGAACTTATTATAATTATGATCCTAATCTGAATTTTCCACTTCTAAATCCTAAGAATATCTTGCTCTGTATTCTTTGTGTCTTATCCTCTACTATATCTTTCTAATTATTGAAACCACAGCTGTGTTTTCTATCAGTTGTCTACTTGGTCATTTCACTAACTCACGAGGTTTACTTTTAACCAAAATGCATGAGCATTTGGTTCACATTTACACTCATACTTGAACATTTAACAAGAAGATATTAATAATAATGAATAATCTTTCTGTCCCTAATTATTTAGCTCTGTAAGAAGCATCATTTTGGGATTAACAAACCAGAGAAGATTATATCATCTCCTGATGACTCAAAGTTTCTACTGAAGACCTTTACGCACATTAAATCCAATGTGTCTGCTCCTAATAAAAAGAAAGTAAGAGTTTAATTGATATGGGCTTTGGATTCATCTTTGATTAGTTTTAAATTTAGGGGTAATTTTTCTGCCAGTGAATTTATTTTCAATCCATTTGTTATATGGAAGCACTTTCTCCTCATGTCCTTGGTCTTTACACTTCTCTCCTAGGAAGTCATGTACTATCCACATAATACTTTACATTTAATTTCTGCTGTAATAGTAGATTGATTTCTTATAGGTTAAGGAAAGTAAAGAAAAGGAGAAGTTGGAGAGACGATTACTTGAGGAGTTGTTGAAGATGTTCATGGACTCAGAATCCTTTTACTATAGCTTGACCTATGACCTGACCAATTCGGTGCAGAGGCAGAGTGCTGGGAAGAGATACGGCCGTCCCCTGTGGCAGAAGGTACTACTCACCACTCAGAGCAGGGTTTGCCCTCTGGAACAATTGGTGGCCTATTTTGGCTTTTATTGGAAAGCTGAAATAATATGTTTCTGAACTGTTTTCTCTTCTGTTTTCTAGGTTGATGACCGATTTTTTTGGAATAAATATATGATACAAGATCTTACTGAGATTGGTGTGAGTAGTTGTTTCTAAAGTATCCTGTTATTGTTGTTAAGCAAATATTTTTTAATTGTATTAAAATAAAATTTAAAATGTCACTATAATGTTTTCCTGTATAGAATGGGAATCATTTAGCTAGCGAAAACCTAGGCATTGTTTTAAGGCAGTTCACAATTCCGCTGCCAAGCCACAGGCTGATCTTTCTAGCTGGTTCCCATAGGATAGTAGCAATTTAAGGCTGTGGAACTAATGTCCATGAACATTCTGTGAAAGAGGTATTTTGTTTGTACTTATTTGGGATAGTGAAGCCCAGTTTTCCTGTGATGATACCAGTCATGTACTTTCTCTGGACCTCTCATTTTCTCATCTGGAAAATGGGGTAGACAAATCTCTAAGGCCATTCTAGTTCTGCCAGTATTTGATTCAGGGAAGTCACAGAATAAGATGAGATTATTGCATGAGTTTCCTTCCAGTTTGATGATTACTTTCTTCCTTTATTATGTCACATATATTAGAGAATTATGACTGTCTAAAGAAAATGCATTTATTCAATCAACAAATATTTATCAAAGGCCTGCTAGGTGCCATTTACTGTTTTGGACACTAAACAAAGCAGGCAAATAACTGAATAGGGTCGTATGTTCTCTTTTTCCTAACCTTTCAGAAATCTCAAAACTTTTTCCTTTCTGTTTCTCCCCCTTAGTTGTGGTTAGTGTAAATGAGTTTTACTTTATTTAGAGGTGTCTTCCACTAGATATCTATCATGTCTCTATTGAGAATGAGGTGTGAGATTGTTCTCACCTGTTTATGATGCTGATAAAACTGTGACTACCAAAACCCAGTAGATGGAGAAGAAAAATAAGGGCATCTGTAATGAGCATTTGTCCCGCATGCTGACAATATTGAGTTCTGCTAGGTTTTGCAGGGTTTTTGTCAGAACACTTTTACATTACCATTTAAAACTACCGACTTACAATAAAGGTGACATGTGGCAACATACATTTCTTTGTTCCTGTCAAGAGTTTTGCATTATTGCTAGAACAAATATACAAATAATGGGAATGGTGATAAGAATAATGAATGCAGGTAGACCTTTCACCTCAGTATTTAAAACTCTAACCACCTTCTAAGATTCTATCTGCAGACTCCATAAACCAAAACTGTGAGATGGAACCTGGAGTCTATGGTGGTGGAAAAAGAGGTGGATTTGAAGTGGATGCTGAGATTAAGGCTGAGGTACAGTTATGTAGATAAGAGGAAAAGCAGGACCAAGAACAACTCTCTGGGGCATTTTTAATCCTTTATTGACTTTGCATGTAGTCCAGTTGAGAAATCTGAGTATTCTTAGGCTGAAAGACATAGAAGAGGAAATCTCTAACTTTAATTAATACTCTCCTAATTATCTTGGAGGACATTTAAAAATAAGACATATATGGAAAGACTTTTTAGGGAAGGTTTTTTACTATTTTGATTTTAAGTTGGTGAAGCAAGTTTTTTCTAAACCGAAAATAAAGTAGATATATGTGTTTCATGAGACTGATCAGAGTTAGTTATATTCTGTTAAAGGCTTAATACAATTGGGAGTTGAAAATCAACCTTTACGTGTTATATTTTTATACCTACAGGAATAATCACACTAGCTACATTTGTTAGACACTTACTGTATGGCAGGCACTGTGCTAAGCACTTTACATGTATTATTCATTTAATCTTCACAATAACCTTATGAGGCAGATAAAACCTATTTCACAGAGGAGTATGTCAAAGCACGGGGAGGGTAAGTGATTCTCCTAGTGAGTTAGTAAGTGATGGACCTTGAATTTACACTCAGGAAGTCTAGCTCATCAGCTCTTTTTGAATGATTACTGTAAAAGAAAGGAAAAGGCCCTCTCTCCTCCCCTTTCTTCCTCAGTGTTCTCTAATAACCAGAAAATATAGTTGAAGAGTAGAAGGTTTTTGCTTCTAATATACTGACAGATATGTGCTGACTACTGTTTGGATTTAAGAAAGTAGCAGTGCTGCACAGAATAGAAACAACATGATGTTTATGTTGGTTTTAGACACCAGATGTGGACTTTTGGATTATCCCCATTATCCAAGGTTTTGTGCAGATTGAAGAACTTGTGGTTAATTATAATGAATCATCTGACGATGAGAAAAGCAGCCCAGAGACCCCCCCTCAGGAGTCCACCTGCGTAGATGACATTCACCCACGATTCCTAGTTGCTCTCATTTCACGCCGAAGTAGGCACAGAGCAGGTGAGTTAGAGGGCTGTAACAGCATGCAAATCAAATCCAGGCGAGAATGGAAAAGCTGCAGATGTGTTGAAGTGCTAATGACAATAATAGATTTAGAAACACGGTTGGCTTCAAAGTGCTCAGTGACTCTAAATACTGTGATGTAACTGGGGACTAACTTTTGAAGAGGGGTAAATAGAGAAGAGTTAGCAAAATGAGAAAGAGAAGGAGGCATATAGAGAGAGAAGAGAAGGAAGTCACTTGGGAATGTGCTTCTGAATATTAGCATTCCAACTGATAGTTTGCATCACAGTGGTAAATCCTTCCTGAGGGCTAGTACCTTTGGGAAAGCTCTTTCAGTTCAGAGGAGCTATCTTCTCTTCAACTTTTTAAAGACTGTGATGCGCACAATTATGATTTGGGTAAATTGATACTGTTCTGCTTGGCAGTTGCACGTTGTATCCCCAAGGCTATCCTGGAAGACATATGTGTGATTAGGAAGCATAGTGTAGTCAAATTAAATAAATTTTTAAAATGTTGCTGTTTTCTGCTTTAATTTTCTTTTAGGAATGCGCTATAAACGAAGGGGAGTGGATAAAAATGGAAATGTTGCAAATTACGTGGAGACTGAGCAATTAATTCATGTTCATAATCACACCCTGTCATTTATTCAAACACGAGGCTCTGTGCCTGTCTTTTGGAGCCAGGTTGGGTATCGCTATAATCCAAGACCTCGGTTGGACAAAAGTAAGCATGTCAATTATTTTGTTTGCAAATGATGATCTCAGAATATTTTTTTAAAAATTAGACACTTGATAGGTTTGGATTTGCTTTGACAGATACTTAATTCAAAACGATAACTCATATTATGAAAGAAATGTAATAATCCGTGATGTAATAATCATGGAGAAATAATAGTTGACTAAGTCATTTTTTAACAATAAAAAATTTCTCTAACAATAGAGCGAACTGTACATAGCTTATTTCACAGATTTTAAATTGTTGCTCTGAATACTTTATTGAATGTTTAACCTTGGAGAAGAGTAAATGTACCCAATATTTGTAGAAGCAGAAATTATCATAAGATGGAATCTACCAGAAATCAATAAGATGTCTTTACTCAAATGTCTCTCCATGGAAGATTTTTTTTTTTTTTAATATTGAGGAGTTTATTTCTTCTGGTGTTTTAACCTTATCACCAGAACAGCTAAGCCATTTAAATATGATTAGATTACTGAATGAGGTTGATTTTTTTAAAAAATTGTTTATTGTGTATTTTTCTCAAATTTGTATTGTGTGAGAATTCCATATAACTTCAGTTTTTTAAAATATCGTTGTTTTAGAGGGGTTTTATTTTATTATAAGCCATGTGAAAACTTTTCTGAGAAGGCTGTGTATATAAATAATAAATGTTATAATTTCACAGTTTGTATTTTCAGATGTTTTAGATTTTTTCTAGTTGGAAAATAAAAGAAATAAGAGATCTTTGGCTTAGCATTAAATTTTAAAATGATGGTTTTAGACAATCTTAATGACATTTGGGCTGTCAAATTATTTAAAATAGACACTAATTTCTGTCTTAATTATGGGAAGGAAAAATAGATTCTGTATCACTTCTTCGTAGGTGAAAAGGAAACTGTTGCCTATTTCTGTGCCCATTTCGAAGAACAACTGAAAATTTACAAAAAACAGGTGGGCTTTGATGTGTAGAAGTAAAATGTTCCTTCACATTTAGAAATGATTGTATATCTATTACTTTAAATTTCATGAAAATAACAATGTGCTAGTCATAATTAAGCAAAGCAGCATTTGTCATGAAATTAAAAAACACATAAGCTATGAGTATTCTTAATATTCTTTAAGAATTATCATTGTCAGCAACTTTAGACTTCTTGAATGACATAGATTATACTGTTGCCAATTAATTAATACAATCCAAGAAGTGTCTAGACTAAGAAATGAAAGTCATCTCTCAGTACCACCTACAGTTCCACCTCTTGGAGATCATAGTTTGATATATATCTTTCAATATTTTTTACTATGCCCACTTTTTATATGTATGCATATACTCAAATATAGCAATGTGATCATATAAGCCAAAATCAACTGAAAACTGTTAGGTAAAATACAAGTTCACTAATTTCAATACAAGATTAATTAATATATGATAGTCAGTATCACTCTTATCCATTAGCAATGACAAGTCTGGATGTACAATGCCATGGATGCATTTTTCTTACAACAACAAAAGTAAAATAGGAATAAATAACCTAAAATGTAGTAAACACACAAACAGATACCATGTACATATGGAGAAGAAAAAAATAAAAAGAATGACTGAACAAAAAAGAAAACCTGACCTAAATGGAGAGAAAATACCATGTTCCTGGAAGGAAAGACTCAGTATTGAATAGATTTCAGTTCTTCCCAAATAATTATGTTTTGTGTGCAATCCTAAACAAAGTCTCAGTAAGGAAATAGAAAGAAAACCTTCAAATTGAAAAAAATTGTAAAGTTTGAGAATAAGAGAGAAAGGCAGGTATTTGTGTTTAGAAATGAGAATTCTCACACATTGTTAAAAGGAGAATAAATTGGTACAGCCATTTTGAATGGTATTATCAACTAAAATAAAACGTGCTTATACTGTTTAACCCAGTAATTTTACTTTTTGATGTCTACCTAACATAACCTCTACAAAAATCAACTCAGGATGGATTATGGATCTAAACGTGAAAGATTAAGCAATAAAGCTTTTAGAGGAAAATACAGAACATCTTTTTTGACCCTGGGTCTTAAATAGGAGTTAAAAAAGCACTAATAATTGTCTTCTCATGTTTTTAACATATGATTATGTCATATTTTATTAGTTGTTTAATAAAGGGTAATGCCCACCTAGGAAATGGTTTTATTTAAAGAAAAAATTAACCATAATGAAAAAATTGATAAATTGAACTTTATTTTTATTAAAACTTTATCATTTATTATTTATTAAAACATTATTGTAATTAAACAGGACTTTAAAAGCACTAACCATAGTGAAAATAAATTGATAAATTGGGCTTTATTAAAATAAATAAAATAATTTATTTTATTAAAATAAATCTGTTTACTTAAAGGCACCATTAAGAGAATGGAAAGGCAATTCACAAAGTGGGAGAAGATATTTAAGATTTTTCAATGCATGCGTATGACTCATATCTATCATCTACACTATATTTTAAAAACGTATAAATTCATTAAAAAAGATGCACAACTCGAGAAAACTGGACAAGAGAATTGAGCAGACTGTTCATCAGAAAGGATATCCAGAAAGCCAATAAACATATGAAAAGGTGTTCCCCTTCATTAATCACCAGGGAAATGCAAATTAAAACCATTACTCACACACCAGAATGGCTAAAATAAAAAAGATGGAAAATGCCAAGTTTTGTCAAGGATGTGAAGCAACTGTAACTTCGATAGAAAAAAATTTTTTTAAAACCTACCTGAGAGATACATATTCAATCAAGGTGTCATGTACAGAAAGACATGTACATTCATGGCAGCATTAAAACAACCTAATTGTTCATCAGGAGGGCAGTGGGTTAATAAATGGGTTTGGCACATCAAAAGTATTGACTATAAATGCTTTAAAAAAATAAGATAGATGTATGTGAACTAACATGGAAAGATCTTAAAATGACATTGTGGAGTGAGAAAACTCTATAACAGTATATGGAATGTTACCATTTTAAAAATCCCACAAATCGGGCCGGCCCGTGGCTCACTCGGTAGAGTGCGGTGCTGATAACACCAAGGCCGCGGGTTCAGATCCTATATAGGGATGGCCGGTTTGCTCACTGACTGAGCGTGGTGCTGACAACACCAAGCCAAGGGTTGAGATCCCCTTACCGGTCATCTTTAAAAAAAAAAAAAAAAAAATGATAAAAATCCCACAAAACAAAACTGTCACATATATGGAGTTCTCTTCCACCCATTCCTTCCGCACACGTAAATGGCATGCACATTTATAGAGACATGCATTCATGTGGGCTGAAAGGGCACACACCCAACTGATAACAGTAGTTACCTCCAGGGAGGGCTGTGGGGACTAGGTTGTGGGCAGGAAGGATTTGACCTTATTCTGCATATCAGTTTCTTAACAATATGAGTAAATTCATGTACTAGCAACATTTGTAATTGTAAGTAGCATTATAAAGAACAAACTGCATTTTAAATGTAACACACAATCATTAAAAAATGAAACAATACTGAGCTGTGTGAGCAAAGGAAACAAGCTCTTCCCATGCCCATCCCTGCTTCCTGTTGATTTCACATCAATTTTATAGGTGCACGTATTGAGCAGACACTTCGTGATTTCTAACACTGCCCCAACAGTGTTCATTTATCCGTCTTCTCCTGGGTAATTGCTTTCTGGGGCGATGGGCCCACGGTCAATCTGACTCAATTGTGGTGGCACCATTGCTCCTGCCAGTTATCGGTTTTGGTGTGGGCCTGTGCGTGTTCATTGGTGATTTGGCCGGTGAGGTATGATGTGGGGGAAGTCCCCTGGGAGGCTTCTGGGGGAAGTTTTCTGCTCTAATACAAAGAGACACAGGAACCAGCAGTCCCCTGTGGTTGTTGTGTCTGGATTTGATGCGGAACTGCTGCAGCTCTCTTGAGACTGAATTAACTAACCTGAAGATTAAACAGTATGCTGGCAGAACAAAAAGATGGAAACAGCCTTTGTCCTTGATGGTATCAGGGACCACTGAGTTAAGCCATTCTGGAACCATTATACCTCCAGACTTGTTCTGAGCTTTGAGTCAATGATTTGTCATTTGTAGTAAAACAAAACAAAACAGAACAAAACAAAAAACCCCCACACACCTTGATGCATGCATATATACACAATTCAAAACTTAACTCAAAAGAGGGCTATGCCATGTATACTATTCTGCAACTGTTTTCACTTAAGATCTCAAGACTTATTTAACCATTTCTCCATTGGTGGGCCTTTAGAATATACTAGTTATTTTTGCTATTATAAAAATTCTCCAGAAAACATCTCTTATATATTTTGGGACACTTGTGTGTTTTATAGAATGCATTTCTAGAAGTGAAATGGCTGGATCAAACAGTTTATTTAAAGTTGATACCTACCACTCTGTTGCTCCCTAAAAGATCACACCAGTTTACACTCCCAGCAGCAATGGGAGCCTGTGCCCATTTCCCCACATGTTCACCAGTGCTGTCTATATTTTGTATTCAAATTTGCTTATATATAAAGAACGTTGTTTTATTGTATATTCTAATTGGTTATTAGTTTTCTATTTTAAAATGTGCATTCCTTTGATTTTTAACAAAGTTGTACTCATGTTTATTAGCTATTTGTACATTTTCTTTTGGGAATTTTCTCTGTATCCTTCACCCATTTGTTTTTCCTTATTGGGTTCATTATTAATATTTTGTTGGTTTCTACATTTTAGGTATATTCTCCTGGGTTGTCTTTTTTTTTTTTTTTTACCATTGCTTATACTGTCACTTGGTACACAGGGTTAAAATTTTTGTTATTACATTTGTCCATCTTTTTCTTTATGACCACTGTTTTTATATTATGCTTAGAAAGTTATATTCCAACCTATAGTTATGGAAACTTTATCCTGAATTTTCTTCTAGCTTTTTTATAACTTCAATAAATAATATTTAGATCATTAATGCATGTAGAATTTATCATGTGTATGATTAATGAGATGCAAGGAGCTAATGTAAGCTCCCTGCGCCCCCAGTGATTCTAGTACCATTTATACGATAGTCCATATTTGTCCCACAATGGTATTATTAAGCATATCTCAGCTTCTTCAATGTACATAGGTCTGTCTCTGGACCATTGCTTCTGTTCTTTTCAGTCATTTATGTATTTCTGTTCTAGTAACACAGTTTTAATTGCTGTAGATTTAGAATACGTTTGCTCTCCTATGGAGCACGTCCCCCTTTATTATTATTAGTTTCCAAATTTTTTTCCACATATTTACTCTTCCAGATGAACTTTAGAATTAACTTGTCAAGTCCATAAAAAGATCCTGATCGAGTTTTGATTGGGATTATTGAGTTTATAGATTAATTTGAGGAGACTTGACATCTTTACAATATTGAACCTTGCCATCCAGCAACATGGTACGTATCTACATTTATTCAGGTTTTCTTTTATATATTTTAGCAGAGTTTCATAGTGTTCTGTATGTAGGTTTTATATATTTTAAAAATTATTCTAGATATTAAAAATATTATTATAAGGACGTTGTTTTGTTATGTATTCTAATTGGTTATTGCAAATGTATAGAAAAGTTATTAATTCCATTGATGTAAACAATTGTCCTAAACCTAAATTTATGTAACAAATGAAAATTTAATTTTATAGGAAAAAAATTGATGCTTGCGTGGATGAATTTCTAAGCATGGCTATAAAATATTTCTAAACTATAATTCTAAAATGTAATGATGTAAATCATTAAAAATCACATTATGATTCTGATGTCTGATTAAACTTAATTTTTTCTTTTTCTTTACTCTCTCAGGTTATTATTAACTTGGTGGACCAGGCAGGAAGAGAGAAAATTATTGGTGATGCTTACCTGAAGCAAGTATTATTGTTTAACAACTCACACCTCACTTACGTTTCATTTGACTTCCATGAGCATTGGTAAGATGACTTCCTGAGATGAGTTTTGATCAGTTGCAATGTTTGTGGTAGATGCTGCTGCAGGGACCTTAATTTTTCTTCTCTTTGCTGGGAAGAAAAATGTTGTCTTCCCTTTGTTAGAAAGGGAAAGATAAATGTCCATCAATGGATGATTGGCTAAGGAAACTGTGGTATATATACACCATGGAATACTACTCTGCCATAAAAAAGAATGAAATACTACCATTTGCAACAAATGGATGAGCCTGGAGAAACTTCTGTTGAGTGAAAGGAGCAAAGCACAGAGGTATAAATACCACATGTACTCACTCATAAGTGGGAGCTAAGAGAGAAAGGAAGGCAGGAAAGACCACAGTAGTGTGTTGGAGTTGCAGAGGGAGAAAACATACCTTGGGATACAAAGTGGAGTGGAGGGGTAGAGGGAGGGAGGTTGGGAGGTAATTGGATGGGGGACCTGGGGTACAATCGTAATTCGTGGTAACGGGCATGCTGCCAGGATGGATCTGGCCTTAACATCTTGGGCATGATGGGTGACAATCTGCTTTGTATCTCATGAATATTCATAACCAATAAAAAAGGGAAAGAGTCTCATTTTGTTTTACTTGGTTTTAATTTTTATACGGGTTTTATTTGGGCTAAAATTTTCAGTTAATTGTTCCCAAAATATTTACAGTATTTCTATTCCAACATGACATAGAGACTTAGCATTCCATTTTTGCTTTGATTACACCAGTTGAGGAACTTATGGAGCAATTCTTTCTGCTTGTTTCGGAGCCTCGCAGAAGTAATAAGAGTTTCTTTACTTAAAAATCACCTGCTGGCTCGTCCTCAAACTCTATTAATACTTGTTTCTCTATGGATAAACTTCACTAGAGTTTGCTTTGGAAAAACAGCAATTGGTGAATAAAGATGTTGTCTTTAACTTGGGTGCTTTCTGGCTTTTCTGCCATAATCCTGGCTGTATCTCAGGTTAATTTACATACATATTGGAAATTTGGAGTGGAAAGAAGCTTCTGATACCTGTAATATGCTTCAATCTATTCTTAAGTATGCTTTCTTTCACGAGGCAGATTAGTTATAAACATTTATATGATTACCTATGCAATATATAGTAGTATTAACCTGACGTACATATAGTAATGACCCTTTTTAATTTTTCCAAACTACCTTAAATATCATATCTTAAGTAAGTTTAAAAAAGAATTCTATTATTATATTAAAGATCTTTTATTTGTTTTTCTTTTATTTTTTTTTGTGGCTGGCCTGTATGGAGGTCCGTACCCATGACTTTGGTTTTATAAGGCTGTGCTCTAACAAAAAATTTTTTCTTTCTTTTGTCATGGATTTCAGCCGAGGAATGAAGTTTGAGAATGTTCAAACACTAACAGATGCCATTTATGACATTATTCTTGACATGAAGTGGTGTTGGTAGGTATTTCCTAAGAAGTCGTTTTGTGACAAACTCTTGGTCTGTGAAATCTCTTGTATTTGTCTAGTACCACTAACCATTAAAATAATAGCAGTATGTTGAGAAAGCATTTTTGGTTTTTGTTTCTTTTGCTTCCCAATTCCTATTCTCTTTTTCAAGAGAATGTTGTTGATCATTAGGCAGTGTTAGCTTTGAACAGGGAAGAGGTGCGGATGGTTGGGCAAAATGAACTGAAATGCCCTGTGACTATTCTTTAAGGGCATAAATTTATTCCTTTTCATGCTCCATGGTCTGAATTTTCTCTTTCTCCTCTTTCTTACCATCCCTAACACAGGAAGGAAGGTTTTGAGGTACTTTTTCTCAGTTTTCAGGCATTCCAAAATTATCAGAGAAGGAAAATAATTCTCAGACTATAGGAGGCAGATGTAGAAAGAAAAAATTGGCTTAAAGGACAGGAGAGAACATTTGATTAGATTTTAAGACTACTCAGGTGGCCAGAGAAATTAGATGAGCAAGGCATGCTGCATGACTCCTCACTGGGCAGTAAAGTAAATTTAGTCTGTTTCAGATAGTTTAGATGCATATTCTATTTTTGAGTCAAAAGGGAGGAACAGGATGCTGTTTTAAAGTACCTTCCGGTTTTTAAAGTGTGTAGAAAAGCATATTTTGGGGTTGTATTAGCTCTGCCTAGTAGTTGTAGGGCTTGGGGCAAGTCACTCTACACCTCAGGGTTTGTTTGTTTTTGTTTTTATTTTCTAAAATTGGAATAATAATATCTTCCTTGTGAAATTATTGAGTAAATTAATAATAATGTCTATTAAGGACTGAATACCTAGCATATAATGATATTCTAAGCAAATTGATAGCTATTGCTGCTGTTAATTATTATCATACCTTAAGTAATTGTGTTTTTTGAAAAACTTATTGAAGTGTTTCATATTGTAAAATAATCCCGTACTATTTTTGAAAAGGGTCGATGAAGCTGGGGTAATATGTAAACAAGAAGGGATTTTTCGTGTTAATTGCATGGACTGCCTGGATCGTACCAACGTGGTCCAAGCTGCTATTGCACGAGTGGTCATGGAACAGCAGGTAATTTGGAGTTTGGATTGTAAATATTCATTTTTAAATGTTTTTCACATGTAAGAAATAGCTAAAATCTTCTTTCAAATTTCAAACATTCTGTAGAACATTTACAGTATGCAAACATGCTTGCTGTTGTATTCAAACCTGGGAAGTACTACATTCTCTAGAAATAAGTTGAATAAAGTGGCATTTGCTTAAGTACCCATCTCAAAAAAGTGAGGGCCAACATTTTAGAACCTAGTGGGTGGCATTGTATGGCCACTTACCTTTTTTCTCTCACTTCCAAACCTACCCTTCTGTATTGGGGGCTGGGGGTCTGCACACACATTTCTGCTTGGGCAGTTGGCTCTGCCAATAAGGGGTGCTTAAGGAAGACCATGAGACAAGAGGAGGAAAGAGGGACGGGCTCCTTCCCCTGTGTTAACTCTTGTCAGCAGCTCGTGTTCTGGGGCTTGTGGGTTCCTTTAACACCACAGAAGCACCCTTTGTGCCTCAGCCTGAGGGGTAGCAGCTGCTTCCTTCATTGTCTTCCATTATCTCTGTTACCTCAGTGTCCCCTTTTAGATCTTTCAGCCCTTCAACTTGGATAACAAAGTCCCTGTGTTAAATTCTCAATGTGGAAATACCTAGCATGGCTTCTGGGGTTTTTTTGTTTTTTTTTTTCTCCTTGGTAAAACCTTGTGACTGTTCTCAGAGGACATGCATCTGTTCTTCTAATGGAGTTTAAGCAGCCAGGCTTTTGAGCTCACCACATACTAGGTGTTGACTCTGTGCAAAGAACTTAACCTCTCTAGACCTCAGTCTCATCATCTTTAAAATGGGGGTAATAAGAGTATTGCTTGCATAGGGTTGTTAGGAGTAAATGATATAATGTAATTTAAAAGCTCTTCAAACACTAGCCTTGGCACAGAGTTGACATTTACTGAGCACTTACTACTTTGTTACTATTAATATTATTATTGTTTTCATGTGCTTTTTTGATATTTAGTTAAATATAGGTAACTTTAAAATAAAGACAAAATATAATATTATGATCCTACACATTAAATATTATGCCAAAACAGTATATTTTATTTACTTAACTGTAGCAATTTATAACGCTGCCTTTTAGCAGTGCTTTATTTTTTAAAACAGTCTAAAAACACCATTTCTTTTATCTAAGAGTCCTAAACTGTACATGAATATGTTTCATGTATAAATTTATGCTATGGTTTCCTGGATCATATACAGTTAATCTACCACTGTGTTCATTTTAGCTGAAAAAATTAGGTGTGATGCCCCCGGAACAGCCACTACCTGTGAAATGTAATCGGATCTACCAGATAATGTGGGCTAACAACGGTGACTCCATTAGCAGACAGTACGCTGGCACAGCTGCTCTGAAGGTAAATACATGCTGCCAGCATTTGTACATTGTTCTGTGAGACACTGGTTAGACTGTGTTTTAAGACCAACTTTGTTTTTGAGGGAAAGGTATGTGGGCTATAGGTGGTAAGTGTGTGTAGTTGACTCCTTTCTAGAATGTTTGGCTGAGGCAGGGGTCACCCGTTCAAATTCCTGCAGAGGCCAGGTAATGTGACTCAAGCAGGCTGCCCCTTAGATCAGAGTGAGAGGTGGGACTGTGTGGATCTGAGGAGGAGAATGTGTTGTCCCAAAGGGAGCTGGTCTCCTGTTTCTTTATGAGGTCCTCTGCTGCCAGACCTTCCAGTTTTTCAAAAGAGTCTGGAAATCTGGAATTTTATGTGAAATGATTGGTTCTCAAAGCTGTATACAGACAAAGCAAAACATGTCTACTGATGGGATTTGGCCCCAATATGGTACTTTGTCTCCTCTGAGTTTGAATCCCAACCCTGCCTCTTACTGGCTTTGTGACCTTGGGCAAGTCACTGTCTCATTTGTTAAATCGAAGTAATTCTAGGCCTATTTTAAAAGGTCGTCATGGGATTATATGAGTTAATGCATGTAAGGGCTTAGAACATTCCCTGACACATAGTAAATGATGAAGAAATGTTTTATTTTTTATTTTATTTTATAAATTAAGTCTTTTGAAGATCCTGCAGAACTAGACTTCACAGAATTTTAGATTATTTTTTTTAGTGCCTGGCTAGTACAGGGATCTGAACCCTTGACTTTGGTGTTATAACACTGTGCTCTAACCAACTGAGCTAACCAGCCAGCCCAAGAATTTTAAGTTAAGTGTAAAATACAGGCTCTGGTAACTAAATACTCCCTTTGTGGGCAATAGGAAGTGATTGAATTGGTTTAAATTAGGTTTATTTTAGTCTGCCTTCAAGGGAATAGTTCATTCCAAAATAGTTCTTATAACAAATTGTACATCAGATAGTCTATCTTTTTGATTGAGTAATAATTAATAAAAAGCTTCTGGTATTTAAGGAAGGTAAACTTTAGAAGTCCTTGTTCAAGTTATTGTTTAAATTTTTTTTCCCTTTGATTTTAAACTTCTTTGGGATCGGCATTCATGCATCTCTCTTCTGTAACGTATACTTGTTGCTATACTAATATTCCCTGGGAATGGCCTAATTGGCAGTATGTTCTTCCTAAACTGTCAATTTTAGGATGAGGCCTGTTTCTGAGATCGCCTTAGATAGAAATAGGGTTGGGATGGGGGGAACAAAGAAACTATACCTTCCTTGCCTTAAGTTTAAGTTGCCGCCTCTCTAGGAACTTGCTCTGACACCTTTGTTGTGAAAAGCAAGGGAAACGAAACAATTTAATTTAAATCTTCATTGGATTGTTCCACAGCTGATTGTAATATGCAGCGAGGTATGGAAACATTTGGTCTTCCTCTCTCTTTATATTTACATATCCACACACACAAGTTAAATCTCATTGTAATAAATACATTTCCCCACATCAGAGATTTGTTTTTTTTATATTATACCAGTTTGAGTCTTAAATCCTTTTTGTTGTTTTGATGTTTGTTATATAATTGATTTTGACCTGTAAATTCTAGAAATTCTACAAATTGCCAAGAATGGCTTTACTCTAAAATACCATCTAACTGTGAAGACTTAATGACACAATAGCATGTTTATTTGACACGCTTGGATCAAACTCAAATACTAGTAGATATTTTAACTATACTGTTTGGAAATTACAAAAGCTTGTAGAATTCTAGTCTTGAACTGACAGCCCGCAATTGATTTGGGGAACATTCTTATGTTTTTATAAATTGTCAGAATGACTTTTTCTTTGACAGGGTGACTTTACAAGGACGGGTGAAAGGAGGTTAGCAGGAGTGATGAAGGATGGAGTTAACTCTGCAAATAGGTATTACCTCAATCGATTTAAGGATGCATATAGGCAAGCTGTTATAGGTAAGGAACAGAAATGCTTTTCTTTCCTTAAGATTTATTATTCCTTCTGCGACTAACATTTTACAAAAACCACCTTCATTAGCATAACTCATGTTTTGTAATATACCTCTATTTCCATATTGAGCATCTTACCCAAAAAATCAATTTCAAATTTTTACAAGACTACAGTTTGACAAATATTTTTTGGCTGGAGCAACAAAAGAAACCATCTATTTCCATATGTATTTGTCAGTTTGCCATTTGTGTAACTGAAAGCAGGGTTGAAGCTCCTGGACTGTGGCATAAGGTGCCCTAAAACCTCAGCAATTAAAAACTTCACATTCCGTTTTATTTCCCCATTACTCAAGGCTGAGTAATGTGACCAGATGATTTTCTTTTCCTGTATACTATTTATCATATGTTCTTGCTGTGGGTAGATACACTATCCTTTTCTGTAAGTATGACTTAACAGAATATTAGCGTACCAGATTTAGAGATTTTCCTAACCAACTCAACATTTTTTAGAAAAGGAAATGGGAGGGTAGACTAACCAATGGAATTCATGCATTGGCATGTTTTTAATTTTCATGAAAATGTTATTTTATAAAATTAAAGTAAATGCAGAGTGTATGGATCAGAACCAAATGTAACAGCTGACCTATGGTCCCTGAGAATCTTTTAAAAATCTTACTTTTTCACCTGATTATTTAGCACACATGAAATAGTAAGGTGTAGACACAGGCCAGTTAGGAATTTGAGAAGCCTGATGTAAAGCAGAAATTCGATTCATTTTCCAGAGAGTGGGTATGTGTGCTGTGACTAGAGAATTGGATTTTAGCATTTATTCAAGGGAAGAATAAGATACTTTGCTTCCATTGGTTAGCAACTCAGTGATGTCATTGAGGACCCAGCTTCTGTCCTCTCACTTCAGCCCTTGATAGTGTCAGCTTCACCCTGATCCTGATGCTGGCTCTCTTCAAGGCTGAGAGAGAGAGGCCAGTAGCAGTCTGGGCTCATTGCTTCCCTTTGCAAGGCCAGTGGTTGGCAGATCTTCTTTGCCAGAAATCTTCTTGAGTCTCATTTCCCAAATAATTTCACAGCAAATGGGATTATAATGATTATTAAGGCTTGAGCTGTAGGCCCCACCAGAAGGAACTTAGCCCATCTATTCAGATCTTTTGCCCATTTTTAAATTGGCTTATTTGTCTATTAATGAGTTGTAGGAGTTCTTTATATATTTTGGATACAAGTCTCTTACAGATAGATGAGTTGTAAATATTTTTTTCTGTTCTGTGGGTTATCTTTCCACTTTTATGATGGGGCCTTTTTTTTTTTTTTTTTTTTTAATTTCTTTTTTGTCTTTTTTCGTGACCGGCAACGGGATCGCAACCCTCGGTGTTGCCCCCGCGCCTCGCTCAGCCAGTGAGCGGCCGGTCCGTACGTGGGATCCGAACCCTCGGCGGGAGCGCCACGGCGCTCCCAAGCGGCGCACTGTAGCAGTGCACCACCGGGCCGGCCCCATGATGGGGCCTTTTGAAACACACAAGGCTTTAATTTTTTTTTTTTTTTTTTTAATTTCTTTTTTGTCTTTTTTCGTGACCGGCAACGGGATCGCAACCCTCGGTGTTGCCCCCGCGCCTCGCTCAGCCAGTGAGCGGCCGGTCCGTACGTGGGATCCGAACCCTCGGCGGGAGCGCCACGGCGCTCCCAAGCGGCGCACTGTAGCAGTGCACCACCGGGCCGGCCCCATGATGGGGCCTTTTGAAACACACAAGGCTTTAATTTTTTTTTTTTTTTTTTTAATTTCTTTTTTGTCTTTTTTCGTGACCGGCAACGGGATCGCAACCCTCGGTGTTGCCCCCGCGCCTCGCTCAGCCAGTGAGCGGGAACCGGTCTGTATGTGGGATCTGAACCCTCGGCGGGAGCGCAGCCGTGCTTCCCAAGCGGCGCACTAGCGCAGTGCGCCACCGGGCCGGCCACAAGTTTTTAATTTTGATGATGTCCAGTTTGTCTATTTTTCTTTTGCTGCTTATGATTTTGGTGTCTTATCTAAAAAATCATGCCTAATCTGAGGTCACATAGATTTATGCTTACATTTTCTTGTAAGAGTTTTATAGATTTAGGTCTTATGTTCTCTTTTGTTTTTAAAATATATATTAATAAACTAAGATTATGATAAATATTAACACTTCTACCCTAGATTTGATGCAAGGTATTCCAGTGACAGAAGATCTTTACTCAATATTTACCAAGGAGAAGGAACATGAAGCTTTGCATAAGGAAAATCAGAGAAGCCACCAGGAACTAATCAGCCAGCTCTTACAGAGTTACATGAAATTACTACTGCCTGATGATGAAAAGTTCCATGGGGGCTGGGCCCTCATTGACTGTGACCCTAGGTGAGTTGGAGTGGTGTCCTGGTGACTAACTTGTTTAAGCTTCTCATGTTGGTAAGTTGTCATAGTGAATGCTAGCAGCTGTTCATAAAGCTTTGGGCATGGATGTATGGTGCATGGCCATTTTCAATACAGGGCTGGGAGTAAGGCAAGCTGACTGAGGCACTTGCTTTGGGTGCAAAATTAAGGAGGTGCTAAAAATCTCAGTAATGAAGAGAAATATTTTAATGCAATATTTGATTTTTTAAAAAATTCGCAAACTATTGCCAGCAGCAGACTGCATAGGTCTCCCCTCCTCACCTCTCCAGAATCTAGGTTTGTTGTATTAATGCACATGAGTAGTGCAACAAGAGGAACTGTGATGCTGGTTATTTTAAGTGGTTTTAAAGTGGTTCTGGCCTTTCATAAAATAAATAGGGCAACTAATACTTAACATTTTTTAAAAACAAAAACATCCAGTTTCAAGTGGTTCTTCAAAATATCATTGAACAGCAGAATCTAAATTTATACACCAGATTGAGTGCTTGCCTTTAGGCTGAAATCTAAAATCTTCAATATTGTAAATGAGAAATACTTCAGGAAATTCTAGACCAAGCTTTGAGGATAAAGCCCTCTATTTAGATTTTATCTTAAACATTTTGTGTGTGTTTAATAAAAGAGGCATAAAACACGCTTGAAAGAATAATTAAAAGCAAGATAGTATTTACATATATTAAAATGAATTTAAATATTGACTGTAAGTTCATAGGGAAAACTTGCATGATTTTAATTTCATGGATTATTTTGCTTTGATAGTAAGTACTATATGTATAGATGTGATTTGCAGACTTTAAAAATAAGAGATGAAGTTTTCCTCACACACATCTTAACAGAAAATTTGTGTTCTTTTAAGCTGTTTGGTAAAAATAGTTTGATTCATGTGCTTCAGTAGTTTGTTTTTCTAAAAATAGCAGCAATTCAACTTAATGCAGCACCAAAAAGAAAAAAAAAATAGTGTGTTTAATTCCCATTCAGAAGTAACTACAGGCAGCACACTTGTATTTTGCTTGAATTTTAACTTTTTTTTTTTGTCTTTTTCGTGACTGCTAAGGGGATCGCAACCCTTGGTGTGGTGTTGCCCACCCCGCGCTCAGCCAGTGAGCGCACCGGCCATTCCTATATAGGATCCAAACCCGTGGCGGGAGCGTCACTGCTCTCCCAGCGCCGCACTCTCCCGAGTGCGCCACGGGCTCGGCCCTTGAGTGTTAACTTTATGCTTCGGTTTTTTTTAAAGGTGACATGATTGCTAGTATCATCTTCCTTAGATCAAGTATTTTTGTTTCTACTTTGAGATAATTGAAATAGGGAAAACCAAAAGGTTTATTTCTAATGCTGGCTACCATTTTGTAGGATCTCATTGCATCTGATTTGATTTCCAATCCTGTAATTCTTGTGGAAATTTGCTACCCTGAGTGAAGCGTATTTAAAAAAAGCAAAGTGCATATAGAAAGCTTGCAACAAAATTAGGGTAAACATGCTTTGTTAAAAGTCACTAGAAGCTTCTTGCAAAGATCCATGGAAACACTCTCATATTTCTGGCAATTGGATTCATCAAATGGTGAAACAAGAATATTCTAGGATCAGGTCTTTAAGAAATTACTGTTGGGTAGCTTACTTCAGAAATAGTTGTGCTTCAGTTTTCTCTTCTCTATATTAACATGTTGAAATGCTTCTTTTTTTCTGATTTTTTACTCCCACCCCTCTCTTGCCCAGCAATTTCACCCCCCATTTCCCTTTAATCCTACACTATACAATTTGGCTTTCTGATAACAGGAAGCCAGTGATTGTCCTCTGCTCATCTTTTTTGATTAAAGCTCCTGATAAAGAGTAACTTACCATCAATAACACGTGCTGGTAGCAAAGATCAGTACATCCTTCCTTTTGCTCATGGCCGCATTTGAGCTGTACAGGTGAGGAGCACTTCCTGAAAAAGCAGAGCCCACTCTTCCTTCACTGCAAGTTAAGCTGAAACACATGCTTTCAGGACTTTAACAAGTGGTGGTACCACCAGAGATTATCAATATTTGTTTCCAAGTAGTCTCACATTTCATGATGGACAGTGAAACCTTTAAGTTCAGTTAGTTCTGTCCTCATTGCTGCCTCGTCTGTAGGAGTTAACCTGGCCCGGTCTTGTGTGCCTGACGATCATTGTCAGGGGAGATCCTTCATGCTTGTAGCTGCGCCACTGTGGGTCTCAGGCTGGGCTTTCTGCTGAGTTTGCCTTTTAGTACTTTTGCTCTTGTCCTGCCTCTTCATCATTTTAGGATATCTTCAGCTGTGGGCCTCTGGCTGTTTCCTGATTAGTTTCCCATTTGTTGTCGGATTCCCTGCCTTTCTTCCTCAGATGGCACTGCATGATGTTTTTGTCTTCTGATTCTTTCTTAGATGGTCAGTTGCCAAGAATGATTGTGAGTGTCCTTTTGCTATTTTACTTGCCAAAGCCTCCACGGCCATCCTCATCCTCATCTTTTTCCTTGTGGTTATTAGTATACAAAATAGGCCCATCAGAACCAGAGTCAGTGTCCCAGTGATTCCCTTTGACCATCATCCTTTGGGGCACAGAAAGATTCTGAAAATTTTCCCATTAACCCAGAAATCATGAGTTGAGTTGCTGCCTTCCCTATCTTGTTGGTTGTGAAAATGTTTGTATTTCCTCTGCCAACATGTAAGCCAGTGCCTGCTAGGGAGTGATTCTGTTTGTCACTTCTTCAGTCTAGAGAGCTGACTCGGGTCTAAGGCAGCGATGCGTGGGGGAGCTCCATTGCTAACTTTGGGCAGCAGGAGTGTCTGAGGGAATGACATGCTGATTCTCAAGAAGAGGAGGAGGAGCAGGGGCCACAGACTTGTGGAATTTTTGTGTGGTCTGCTCCTCAGCAACAGGCATGAATGCTAAGATTGGAGACTGTCCACTCTGGTCCCAGAAAGATCTCAGACTGACCATCCAGACTGGTTGTGTCTCACAATGATTGAGGGATTGGCCGCTTGCTAGTATTTTTCTTGCCCTTTAAAGTTCCCACCGTTACCGTTTTGCTATAAACTGCTTCTTTTGAAGCTTTGGAGCAGGATGAGGTAGATGGACTAGATGGTAAAGCTGATGGTTTGGAGCCAGTGGTTTCTCAGGTTCATGTTTGGGCTTATTGGCTTGGGTAGAAAGATGGGGCTTGCCTACCAGGAGTCTTGGGGTTTTTTTTGTTTTTGTTTTTAATGGGAAGCACTTAATCACCCTGTGGCTGGCCCCAGCATGAGCCCTTTTTGGAGACCCAGGTGGTTTGGGGGTTTAGGTGTGATCTTGGTCTTATGAGGAGGTGGAGCAGGAGCCACCAATGTCTCAGAGTGGTTTTCACTGTTCACTTATCTTCTGCCTTTCCTTCAAGAGGTGGTGCTTTTTCAGATACAGAACCATTACCTTTTTTAGATTTTACTACATTTTCCTCTCAGGCGGATCACTCTCTGGGGGGTAGCAATGTATGAGGATTCTGATTTTTCCAGTCCTCCCCAACACTTACTTTCCTTTATTCATTTATTCTTATAATTGTAGCCATCCTAGTGTGTGTGAAATGCTATCTCATTGTGATTTTGATTTGTATTTCCCTAATGACAAATGGTGTTGAGGACTTTCTCTTGTGCTCCTTGGCTATTTCTGTATCTTCCTTGGGAGAAAAAAATCTATTCAAGGGCCGGCCCGGTGGCGCATGCTACAGTGCTCCGCTTGGGAGCGCGGCAGCGCTCTCGCCCAGGGTTCGGATCCCACATACAGACCGGCCGCTCACTGGCTAAGCGAGGTGCGGGAGCAACACCGAGGGTTGCGATCCCGTTGCGGGTCACGAAAAAAGACAAAAAGGAAAAAAAAAAAACAAATCTATTCAAATCCTTTGCCTGTTTTTCAATTGGGTTGTTTGTCTTTTTGTTGTTAAGTTGTAAATAAAGTTTTACCTTGATCAGGGCTGGGATTACGAGAGTGAGTCAGGGTTGTGCAAGTGCAGGGGTAGATCCTTTCTTCATTTAAATTTTTGGTGTTTGGGCCATATTTTTGCTTTAATTTTGATTTTTTAAAAACACTGCACTAGTGATTTATCCTGATAACTGAGTGTTTTGACACCCCGGTAAATTCCATGCCAGGGACCAGTGCCTCCCTCGCCTCCCTGCAGTCCCGGCCCCACTTAAGTGTCTGGTGGCAGGCAGCTGGGGCGCGCGGTTCCCGAGCACGCAGCCCTGCGCGGTCCCCGCGCCCCTGCGGAGCTGCCCGGCCTGCCTCGCACCCCTCTGGCCTTGTGTGTCCTTGCCCGTCCCCCCTCCCGCCCCGCATCCTCGCAGGAAAGTCTCTGACTTTACGGACGGCGGGAAAGAGGGTCTTCAATTCGAAACGAAGTAGGGGGACTGCAGACGTGCCATGCAGAATGCCGTATGCCAGCTCTTTTCCCCAACTCCACCCAGCTCGCTCTTCTTACACCAACGTACCGGGTCCCTTTCTACCCGCCTTATTTGGGCGGCTGGATGTGCAGCAGCCACTGTTCCTTAGGTGTTGGCGCAGGGGACCAGCGCTCGCCCACAACGCCCTCACCCCCCACCCCCGCAGTGTCCGCTCGAGCCCTGGCATGATCGTTACAGAGGCGCCCGCGATCGTTACAGAGGTTGCCGGCCCCCGCCGCCCTCCCCCACCGGGCCGGGGTCCGTGCCCTCCGCAGACCGGGCGCGCATGCGCGCAGGCGCCAGCCGCAGCCGGAAGTGGGCGGTGGAAGCTGGACGCGTCCCCTGGGCGGAGCTTGGCGCGGCCGCTGCACAGTTGCCGCATTCGCTGCAGGCGCGAGATCGGGTGCAGGCGGCTTCTCCCTGAGCCTCGAGGCATCGACAGACGGACGGACGGACCATGCCGCGCTCCCACAGGCCTCCGCCGAATGCGCAGCGGGCTGCCGCCGCCGGCAACGGCAACGGCAACGGCAACGCGGAGCCCAAGCCTGACGGTGTCCTGGCCATGACTTTCAAGATTTTTCTCCTTTTTGCAGGACTGATGGTTAAAGTTCCTGTCGGGTTGTATTTTTCTTGTAAATTGCTTCTTTTCCAAAGTCTGCTGTTAATGTCCCCTGAGGACAGCGCCTTTTATGCGACCATTGTCGCAGTGCTCGGGCTTCATTTGGTGCTGGCGGTTTTTTTCTTCATAGTGTGGAAGGAGGGCTTTCCCCAGTGGCGGGAAAACAAGGACGAATAGAGCGGCTTTTCCTTCTCAGCTGCAGGCGGGGGGCATACAGGGGTTTCTTGTCTCGTGTTCGTGTTAAACGTGCTTTTCTTTTTGAGGGGAAGGGTGGGGGGTGGAAATTAAGTATCTACTGCAGCTAAGACTTCAGTAAAAAGGGGGGGTGGGGGGAGGGATGACTTTTTTGACCGCCTTTTACTTGCCAAGTGCTTTCCCTTAAGTAAATAATGTTTCCGACTGAGGATCATATTTGACTGATGTAAATATTAATGTCAAAATAGGAAGCTAGGGTGAAAGTAACGCTGTAATTAGTAGTAGAATTTTTTGCATATTAAAATACGTGTCGTGACGTAATTTTTATGGCTTGGCTCAAGCAACAATTTTGAGAGTGCGGGTAAGTATCGGTGCACAAACTAAATTAAGTTTTATGGTGTTATTCGTCATTATTCTCAGTGAAGCCGTCAGGATCATTGAATTGATGATTTTCTTCTTCTCATTGATTAATGGGTTAGCCCTCAAATTTTGGCTCCTAGAATCTATCTCTGTGTTACCGGGTTTGGCATCTTATCTGTTCGTTGGGTTTATCTTTGGTACATTATTTCAGGTGAAAATTGAGGCGAATTCGTTATTTAGATTAAGACTGTTAGAGTTATGTTGCAGCCAGGTGCTGCTGATGTAAAAACTGCAGTTGAAGATTCTGGTAAATCCTTCCTTGCGGTACCAGTTAAACAATGACCTCATTGTTACGCAGATTAAGTACCTGGTTTAAGTCCCATCTACAAATGGTTTTCTTCACTGTTTTCCAGTGGCATTTTGATAAGATCCAGCAAATACCTATGAAATCCTAAGGCAGAAATGTCCATTCTTACAGTAGAATTTGGAGACTATTCTAAGAATTCAGATTAGTCTCCACCTTTTGATGGGAAGATTTATCAGTGTTAAATGGAACTTTTAGTCTAATAATGAGTTCAGATTTGTGTCATTTGTTCATTATTCATAGATTTTATACTTTAACCGTCTTCTCAGTAATTATTCAAGGATATACATTCTGCCGTAGTTTTGGCTTAATGGTTTATCAGCACTCATCTGGTTTCTAATCCTTATTTTGATAGAGTGGATATAAATATGGCAAAACGGATCTAGAATAAGGAGATGTTTACTTATTCCTTGAAGGCCAAATAAGTTAATTAATAGAAAAATAAAAAAGTAGCTTGGAGTTCTGTTTTTGCACATAAAGTGTTATGTTTCTGTAAAATCCTTTCAAAAGATGCATTCTACATGAGTGTAAAATTATCCTAAGTGTGCAGTGTGCATTTTGAAGGTTAGATAACGTAACGTAGTCTAGATGATTTCTCCCTTCTTAGAAATTGGCATTTTCCTTTCTTCCCAATAACCACCTCTCATCCTTCATCTCCTCTCTCTCTGGGAAGGCCCCC
>NW_007728403.1:104676-132346 GCF_000696425.1 Galeopterus variegatus
GGAAGGCCCCCCCCCCCCCCGCCCCCAGCTCTAGGCCTTCCCTCCACCTCCCCCACTTTGCAAATCTGTTTTTTTTGTTGTTGTTTTTAAAAATTATTCCAAATGGATAGATTGTATTCGCTTGAGAAGTAACTCATTGATTATATGATTGATTTTTGTTTTCTTCCCCTGACTTTTGTCATTAGTGGCTCTGCTATAGAAATATTCTTGGTTAGAAAAAAATGCAGATGAAAGGGAAATATGTAATGCCTTGTATGTGTTTGTTTAGCCTCGTTGATGCTACTCACAGAGATGTGGATGTGCTGTTACTGCTTTCTAACTCTGCCTACTACGTGGCCTAGTAAGTTGCTTATTGATTTAAAGATTTTAATTTTGTTTTTTAAACTTGAGTAAATTTTTTTTTAGTGATCATAACAAAAAAATTTAAGAATCTGGTTTTGTTATATTTTTAATGAAACTTCATTGAACCCTTTACCTTATGTAACTGTTACATCACTCTTTTTATCAATATCAGTATGAAAATGTGATTTCATAGTTAAAATTGATGTTCATATAACGTATTCTTTTGGTATTTAGTATTTCCTATATGTCTCCCAGGGTTTGATATAGTCCATGCGTTTTTATCATTAATGGCCATATATCATTGTTTATATTACTATACCATAGTTAAGTGTTTTTCTGTTGTTAGGTGGTGAATTACTTCCAGTTTTTTGCGGTTATGAATGATGCAGCTATCTTTATGCAGATGAGTGTGTGTGTGTGTGTGTGTGTGTGTGTGCACACGCATGTGCATGCATGCTCATGCGCACTTCTTTTTGGTTACAAGTGTATGATGAATTATATGACTTTTGTGGTTTGTTGTCAGATGGATCTCCAGAAAGTACCAATTAACACTGCCACTAGCAAGATACAAGTACTTGTTTCCTTATACCTTAGCAGAATTGAGTTTTAATTTATATTTTCTAAGTAAATATTCAGTTCATTTTTGGCTTGTGTGAACTATCATTTTTTTAGTTATTGGCCCAGACGTCTGTTGGCATGTATGGCATGGATTTTTCATTCTTGATTTTGAATATCAAATTTATCTGCTCTATTATTCCCACAGACATTTTGTGTGTGTGTGTGTGTGTGTGTGTGTGTGTGTGTGTGTGTGTGTGTGTGTGTGTCCTTCCTTATAGGTTAGGGTTTAGGTTTGTTCATTTTTGTTTTATAAAACAAAATATTTTTGCCTCGCAATTGACTTTTTAGTGTAAGAACTATAAACCAATTACCCTTTAGGTCTTGAACTATCTTGTTTTATCTAGTTTTTAAAATACATCTTGTGGTTAACTCTTTAACTATGCCAAAATGTATTATGCTGTGGGAAATTTTGTTATTTTAACTGCATGTAGTAGTTTGCTATTATACCTCTGCTGACAAGCCAAATATACTTCTGATTTTAATCCTCTTTTTATTCTCTTTATCTAGTTATGATGATGAAGTTGATAAAGTAAACCAATATCAACGACTAAGTCTGGAAGACCTGGAAAAAATAGAAATAGGTAAATTTTAACATACTAACAAGTCATAGAAAGCAAATGCTGTTGCTTCCAAGAGTGGGTCAGATTATTTAAGCAACTAGTATAACATCTATTAAAAACCAGAAAGGAATATTTCAAGCAGTCTAATTTTTCAGACTTCCTTTCTATTTTTTAGAGATTTATGACAAATGCAGTCTAATAGTAATAACTGTATTCCTTTTATTATTTACCTTGTGAAGATTAACCCAGGGATCATGACAGTTTAAATAATGGAGACTGAAGAAGAGCTTTTATAGCTTCATCAAACCAAGTGATGGCAATAAGCTTATATTTTGTGTGTTCTCACTTAGGTTATGGAAAAAAAGTGCTGAATACCTAATTGATGTATGTGTGTTGGTCTTTTGAAGATATAGAAGAAAGTGTATGTTATGTGAAAGGTTTATTATACACATATTCATTTGGTTTTAGGTCCTGAACCCACTCTCTTTGGTAAGCCAAAGTTCTCCTGCATGCGATTGCACTACAGATATAAAGAAGCAAGTGGCTATTTCCATACACTAAGAGCTGTAATGCGTAATCCGGAAGAGGATGGAAAAGGTAAAAAGAGGGGGAGATGAAAGTATTCAGTGATAACTTTGTATCTGCTCTTAAAAATGTGAACGGAACTGGGGAGGTTACATACATAACCAATTGAGTGAGAACTGATCCAGGGAATAGCCTTGTGATTGACATTGAAATAGTAACTCTGTTTCTGGCAACACAGGGAAGTTATTTGAATGGATTATGTAGTTTGGGGCAAGGACCTCAATAGTGGGAATTCTTAGTGTGTTTGGCCCTCTAAGAAACCATGTGGGTGCTAGGGCTTATCCTACCTCACGCCCCTCTTGCAGGCAGCAGGCAGGGACTGTACTGTGTGCTTGTTCACAACTTGCTCACAACTGCTGCCTCGGCATCTAGCACAGTGCTTGGACAAACACAAGTCAGATAAACTTTTAATTCCAGTGGATGTAGTTCTTTTGCTTTTGCTCTTTACTATTCTGTTAGAATTTTTTTAGAACATTTTGAATTAGTGGGGGGAGTAGTGAACAAGTAGAAGTTTCCTATAAATCATAGCAGATAAATTTATCTGCAATGTGCTACCACACATTGCATTCATTATTGGATGAGTTAAAACTGCTATTTTTTAAAGTATGTTTTTGGAGAAATTGGCAAGCAGTTATTTTGGGGTTTCAGATACCCTTCAGTGCATTGCAGAGATGCTGCAGATCACCAAGCAGGCCATGGGATTGGATGTACTGATAATTGAGAAAAAACTTGAGAGGTGAGTATACTACTTCTCCCAAGATTTTCTTGGGATTTTCTTCCAAGAATAAAGACGTTATTATCCAGTGTCTTATTTTCTTGAACCACATTTGCAGGGGGAAAGAAAGGGGAGATCCCATTGTGTAATGTATTGGTACTTAGAGGTAAGTACCAAATTTCTGTGGATCAAAATCATTGTAACACAGGCACTATCATGTAATCAAATTATACATTAAAATACATGCATTTGTTTCCCCCTCACCCACAATTAAAAAATAAATAAATAAATAAATAACAAGGCCTCTAAATATAAACTGTTGCATCTAATCCTTCAAGAAAATTATGTTCCAATTTTGGAATAAAAATTGACTATGCCAGACCTAGTATTGTATAGTATAAATACCATGTATACATTACAGTATTAAGGGGTTTTCATGGGTAACTTTGACTGTACTTAGTTTGCTGCAGATGCTGAATTAATGGCTAACACTCATTTAATATGCTCTTCCAGGGTTATCATTTTGATGTATTCCTCTCAGATCTTTTTCTTATACACATTTTTAACCTATGTACATTATAACCTGTTATTGGTAAACATTATATTGTATGCATTTTCCACGTTACTATAGAACTCATAACAATCATTTTTAATAGTTGCCTACTGTGATATGTGTGCAAATGTATTAGGTAGGTTCAGAACATGGACTCTGGTCAGCCAAACTTTTTTGACTCCTGGTTCTATCACTTACCCTTCAACCTTGGGAAAGACACTTAATTTTATCATATGTAAGATGAGATAATAAAATCTACATCAGAGAGTAGGTGCATGGATTGAATAATGCACTTAGACTATCACCTGGCACTCAGCTATTAAACCCAATTACTTAAAATTTTGATTGTAGGCTTTTTTTCCTTTCATTAAAAAATCATGACAAACATCTTCGTCATGTATTATTTTTTCATGTTTAGGATATTTCTTTAGGGCCGGCCCGGTGGCGCACTGGATAGTGCGCCGCTTGGGAAGCGCGGTGGCGCTCCCGCCCGAGGGTTCGGATCCCACATACGGACCGGTTCCCGCTCACTGGCTGAGCGAGGCGCGGGAGCAACACTGAGGGTTGCAATCCCGTTGCCGGACACAGAAAAAGACAAAAGACAAAAAAAAAAAAAAAAATTGAGGATATTTCTTTAGAAGAGCATCTCCAAATTAGGAATCCAAATTAAAAGGTGTGACTATTTTCCTTGCTCTTAACATACCAAATTGTTTGCCAGACTCATTATACGCCTCCTTAGAGATTGTTTATGCTCAGTTTCACGAAAAATTCTAAAGGTCCACGTTTTCTTTTTTTGAGTGATATGGCATTTAAAATATAATTAGGATGTTTATCCAGGTTTGTTTAAAAGTTATAGAGTACCACTGATCCTCTCCACGAATATATAGGTGGTAGTTTGCAAAGAATCATGATGAAATATGGCTCAGAGAACCCCTCTGAGAGTGTATTTTGCCATCCTTGATATATATAAATAACTTCTGTGGCAACAAGTGATACATTTTTAACTTTTTTTCTTTTGGCAGCTGGCTGGCATGGGGCATTTTTAACTCTTAAAAAACTGATGAGGGAGGGAGCATTTAAAT
Organism: Galeopterus variegatus; assembly: GCF_000696425.1. Lineage (NCBI taxonomy): Eukaryota > Metazoa > Chordata > Mammalia > Dermoptera > Cynocephalidae > Galeopterus > Galeopterus variegatus. Next base: position 109,132 of record NW_007728403.1, read on the forward strand.
ATAAGTACTTTGTGGAGAAAATAATATGTTTTAAACAATAGGTGTTTTAATTTGGGAAAACAATACCTATCAACAGATTACTTTATATTTAAAATATGTGGATTTTTCCTCCTAATGAGCATTGATCAGGCTTTGTGGCCCACATTCCACAAGGGAAGAGACAGCTATTTGGTCATCTAGAAGAAAATTGTTCAGTCTTTAGTTAGTGGAGAGAATTGTTTCAGTAGCTCTTTAACCTCATAACTTTTCTGGAATATTTTCATGATCAGTTATTTTGCATGACCGGCAAGACTACAAATGTACATACTGAGATATTTGTGGCAAATAGCACCCAGACTTTTTTTTTTACTTATAGCTGTTATGAGGAATGCCAAAGGAGAGAACACACCAAGATTAGTTATGTTAAATGTCCCAAATCTTTTAAAATACATTCAGATAACCCACAGGAAATATAAGGAAGTGGAGGTCTTAACACTCCTTCAGCCAAACTGGAATGTGTAGACAACTTTAGTTATAATGCTGGACTCCCATTTCTATCAACCGCCTTTGCCAGGTGTTTAGAATGTGGCTGTGCTAGACCCGTGCTGCCCAGCGTGGTAGCCACTCACCACATATGGCCTTGATGCCTGTGAAATGTGACTAGTCTGAATTCAGGTGTGCTGTAATTACAGAATACTACATATTGGCTATTTCAAAGACAGTACTAAAAAAAGATAAGGTATTAATCTTTTAATATTGACTATATATTGAAATGATAATATTGTTTATATTGTGTTAAATGTTATTAAAATTAGTTTCACCTGTTCCTTCTTAACGTCCAATTTTAACATATGTAGCTCACATTTTTTTATTGGCCATTATTGTTTAGTGTCAACTTGGAGGGGTTATCTGAGTTTATCAATTAGCAATGCACTGTTTTTTAAGATATTGGGACCAATTTAAATAAGTAAAGTATTTTCACTTTTATAAATAGTTGGAACTGGTATATTGGATACCAAAGGGAATTAACTTTTTTCTCTTCTAATTTGTAGGAAGAGCAGTAAACCTCATGAAGACATCATTGGTATCAGATCTCAAAACCAAGGCTCTTTGGCCCAGGGAAAGAATTTTTTAATGAGCAAATTTTCATCTCTAAATCAAAAAGTGAAGCAGACCAAATCCAATGTAAACATCGGCAACCTACGAAAGTTAGGAAACTTTACAAAACCTGAAATGAAAGTTAACTTTCTAAAACCAAACTTAAAAGTAAATCTTTGGAAATCAGATAGTAGTCTTGAAACCATGGAAAACACAGGAGTGATGAATAATAAGGTCCAGGCAGAGTCTGATGGTGACATGTCTTCAGATAATGACTCATATCACTCTGATGAATTCCTTACAAATTCCAAGTCTGATGAAGACAGGCAGCTAGCTGATTCTTTAGAGAGTGTAGGGCCAGTAGATTATGTTCTTCCTAGTTGTGGTATTATTGCTTCAGCACCTCGATTAGGCAGTCGATCCCAGTCTGTTAGCAGCACTGACATTAGCATTCATGCTCCTTCTGAGGTTATGGTCACTCATGAAAGTGGGCTTGGAAAAGGCCAGGAGTCTCCTTTGAAGAAAAGTCCTTCTGCTGACAACATACACATACTGACCGACTTTGCCAAGCCTGTGGATATTTACTGCCACAGATTTGTGCAAGATGCACAAAACAAAATGACCCAGCTATCGGACACCAGATCTGTGTCTCAGCAGGCTAGTGAGGAAGGAAATCAAATGACCAATCAAATTTCTAATGAAGGAACCCAGTCAGAATCAACGGAACAAACACTTTCTCGACCATCTCAATTAGATGTGTCTTTTTCTGCTACAGGCCCACAGTTTTTGTCAGTTGAACCTGTGCATTCAGTCTTATCGCAAAAGACCCCCAGCTCTGGTTCCAGCATGATTGAACTTGAGACAGGGCTTCGTGTAATTTCTCCTACAGAAAGCGGTAGCAGCAGAGCAGTCTCTCCCTTTGCAAAGATTCGAAGTTCCATGGTCCAAGTTGCTAGTATTACCCAAGCTGGGTTAACCCAGGGGATAAACTTTGCAGTGGCAAAAGTTCAGAAGAGCCCTGCAGAACCTGAAGTGGTCAATGAAGTCCAGCAAAATGAACTTAAAAATATGTTTACACAATGCCAGACACGAATAATTCAGATTTAGTTTTTAGCCACAAAGAATCCTTCCACGGCTTTTATTTAAAAATTCAAAAAGGAGTTTTCACATATTTTAACTTGTACCGTCTGAATTTAGGGATCAGAAGTTCTAATTATTGGGAAGGGTTTTGAAAGGAATCTGAACCTGAGCAGACTTCCAAATTTGAGAGCCAGGACTACAGAATTGCATCATCATGGAGTGTAGACTTGAGTAGCTTATACACTACAAGGCAGTTTGTTCATTTGAAAGTGGTTTAGGAACAGGCCACTTTGGGATGTGAATTTGAGTGGGGTGGGTGGAGTATATGAAGTAGACATATAAAGTATGGATACGGACACATTTAAGGGGTTGGTGTTTTTCATAATTCTGTTTGTCAATTCATTCCTGTGTATTATCTCTACAAGCTAAATTATGCATTAGTTTTCAAAATTATTTGTTTTGATTGCTTTAACCATTCCCTGTGAAGTTTATTGAGTGCTATTGACAATGCAGTCAAGAAATGTATTTTCATTTGATCCTAATTTTCTCCCTATTCTACTTGGACAAATTTAAAATATTCTGCCGTCTTATACTATCCAAAGTCTAGGAGTATTAGACTTGTCAGTCTTAAAGTAAACCCGATACATTGGATGTGAATACCAGCACCCATTAAATTGCATTTTGCTCTGTTTTTAGGAATGTAAGAATATATGCACATTGGATACTGGAAATTCCAGAAGGAAGTCTTCAAGTTTGTTTTTTCTGGTGGGGGGCATTCCTCAACATCTTGTGTAGACTATCACAAAAAAATTAGTCTGAAGTCCAATTGTGCTAAAACAGGTTCTATGACTATACCCCTGACCAAGTAGAACCAGGGCCTCCTGTAACCCACACAGTAAGAAAGTTGCACGGTGTATTCCAATAAGTATCAGTTTGTCTGGTATCTTTAGGGCCTTACTTTGTTGAAGTGTGATTCTCAGCTGAACATTATGTCTGTTGTAACTTTGATAAGCATTCCACTTTTGTTATTTATTAGTGGTGTCTTTTTTTTTGAAGTGTCAAATCTTGTGACTTAAAATAAAGTACCATTGTAATTTAAAGTGACTGTGTATGAGAATTCCTTGTATAACATTTTAAAGATAAGGGTTTGATTTTAAATCAGTTAAGGAATTAATAGGATAAATTTGTTATAATACTTGGTCTGAGCATTTCTAAATATTTTACTCTGAGATGTTCTCATGATTTTAAAAATGACAAAATGGATCAAAAGCCACATTTTAAAACCCAAACATTCAAAACAGTGTTTAATCTGCTCTCAACAATTTTTCCTCTGGGTCTTGAATATATTAAGTGTTCCACAACATGAGAGAAAATACAAGCCAAGGTCAGGTGATTAAAATATGTGTATTTAAGCTCCACAGAAATTAGTTCCAAAGAGATTTTTGAAAACTAAAATTATCTTAAGAAAGCAATGCTTGGTTCCAAATGGGATTATACAGATATCTATTCAGTTTCTTGGTTATTCAAATAGTATTAACATCTTGCCTTGAATCAGAGCAGCCAACTCAAATGTCCACATGTATGGGCAAAAGGGAAAAGGGCTTCTGAAGCTGAGAGTTCCAATCTCCTGCCTGGGTGGGACTCGAGTAGGACGACACCATCCTACACCTCCCGTACTTATGTTTACTGTGTGATGTTTTCCCACAAAGAGGACACAGGGTCTTTTCCCACATAGAGTATCACATGGGCTGCTGAATCTTAGAATTCATGAAAAACAACCCAAAGTACCGGTAATTTGGGAAGTTTTATTGGAAAGAGGGTTCTTTCAAGGTAACTTTTCTGTAAGACGAAGCAAATTACGTATTTCTCTTTGGCAAATTACAATTTATATTGGCACAATAAACACATAACTCATCTACTTTGTTCTAGGACAACTGAAGAAAATATTTTATCCTCATCATCAACTCAGCTGAGTCTTCATTTTATTTCTAAAAGTTTTAAGGAAGGTCTAGTCTACCAGTTATAAAAAATGAAAACCAGTTAGAATTTGAATATTAACATTATTTACACTATTTTATAAAAATAGATTTCATTTTAGGAAAAGTTAATGTTGAACTAGTAATTTTTACTTCATTAGGAATAACCAATTCCTTGGTTTTTAAGGCTGACCCTGTTTCCTCGGTTAACTGTCAATTTAGGCCTTACAGGAAAAAACTTAAGGAATTAATGTTTCCAACTATGTAAGAAATTAATCTGACTAAAAGAAAATTTTATATATACCATTCGTAGCCTTAAAAAGTAATGTTCTAACCCTTCTGAAGATTTTTGTTGTTTTCTAGCTATGGATAATGATATTTTGTTACTTCAAAAATTTGTATATTAAAACTGTAACTGGTCTGGGGAAAACTTACCTGCAGTTTACTGGAGTAGCAGATGTTAGTTGATCTACCACATTTGGAACAAACTGATAAATTGATAAACTCATACAAAAAGCTAAAAAGTCCAATACGATCATTAAAGCAAGTAAATGACTTTTTTTCTAAAGAGGGTGTTTTTAAAAGAAGTTTTCTATTTTGCTCTTTTCATATTTGGGCAAAACTTCATAGGGCAACATTCCCTTAAGTATGTCCCATAAAACAGTGGTTCCCAAATGCACTGGGATGTAATGAGAAAAGTAAGGACGATGTGATTTTTTTTTCCCCCAAAAGCTACATTTATTCCATTTAAAGGACCATCTCTTAGTTCTGAGATTGTCCTGTTATGTAAAAAACATGGTGATAATACACACTGATTTCTTTCAGATTACTTAGCAAAATAAATTGGCAATCCTATCCCCAAAATTTTGGGAAATATTACTGGTCCATGAAATCCAAAAGTCAGGGAACCACTGCCATGTAAAAGGCTAGTTTTGCAGGCTAACTGTTAAGTGGAAGAAAGTTTCTGTGGCCAAATGTTTGGGAAATGATACTACAGAATTTCACAAGATCATGTGACTCAATGCTAAGTACACCCCATTCCCCAAACTTGGACTACTGAATGCACTCAGACCCATTGTTAATCGGAAAGACAGAAATCTGAAGTGCACGATTCCTCTGACTTTGAAACTGCAACAGTTTTCCTCAAATGAAGTTAATATTAGCATTTCAACAGAGTCCGGCCTTTAACTTAGCTGAAGCTAAGGAAATGGTATAATCAGCAACATTATCAATATTAAACTTTTAATATCAAATACATTTTTGTACATTGTTACTAATTTATATAATTATAAAACAAACTTCAAAAGCTCCATAAAATCAGTAAGGTAAAAGCCCTTACTGAATATCATATAAACTTCAGGTGTTACCAGGCCTGATTTCAGGAAAAGTTATTGGTTTTTGATACAAATTTTTCTATAAAACAGTGTGGTACAAATGATATTTAAATTTTACAATAATGTGGCTACAATTTGCCTGTTACTCTTCATAGGTATCAGATCTTTAAAGTTCATTTCCATTCACACACTTCTGCTCCTGCAGCCTGGTTCTTCTCAAAGACTCTAGTTGCTTTGCTCTTAGCCATCGTTCTCTTGACAGCGTCGTCTGACCAGCACTGAGAGACAGAAACCTGGTTTGAAATACAAAAACAAATTCTAGTCTAGAGCTAGGACAGTAACTTTTATATATTTTTTAAGACCTAGGAATACTTTATAAAAACACAGTCCATGTTAGGAGACAAGACCATCTGGTGGCTACACACAAGTCAAGAGCCAAGTTAGACTTCTACAAAGGAATCCTGGAAGAGTCAGAATTGGAGGGCAGCTCACTTTGAAGCTTAGAGAACAAGCAGCATGCCTGTTCCACTGAAGAGATCATCAGCCAAAGGCGAGTCCCCTTCAAAAAAAGCCCTTTCATAAGGTGTTTTTAAAAGGAAAAGTTCATTTCCGTTTTTAGAAGTCTGCCTCAGTTACTGCTGAATAAATCAGGAGACTTGTGCATAGCTTACTGAAAAAGCAACGGTGGACATGTACTACTCACCGAGCTACCACAAGCAACTGGTGCAGATCATCAGCAGTGATGCTCTGAGGGTCGTTCTTACGCATTTCCACAAAGTCATCTTCAACTGCCTTTATCAAAAGAGTAAATATATACTTTAAAACATTTCCTTAAGAGGACTTGGCTAGTTAGCTCACTTAGAGGGTGGTGCTGATAACACCAAGGTTAAGGGTTCAGATCCCCATACTGCCCAGTTACCAAAATAAAACAAAAAACTTGAGAAAATAACATTTGCATTTTTGTAAGAAAAAGAAAAGTAACACGGGCCCTTGTCTGATATAAAAATGAGGATGTTAGCCCTGCCTCTTAGACAAACGAGACAACGTGGGTGAAAAGACTGAGAACCAAAACTTTACGCACATAATAATGCTATTTATGAGAATATCCTAAACGAAATAACAAAACTCAGGTTCATTTAAGAAGCATAAGCAAACAGAAATCAGCAACTTGTATAGCAAACATGATGCCTTTAAACAAAGGGAAGAGTGACATCAGAGAATACTGCAGAGTACAGACCTTCGAAAACTGTTCCCACCATTACAGCAACATGAACGCTGCTCAAAATCAGCTTTTTCAAATTGTGGAAATAGATACAACAATCCAAGGAGTGTTTATGCAAGAAAAACGGGTGGCTCTTGGTAAGAATGTTGAGCTTTGTGGCATTTTAACCTTGCCTTATTCCACTCCACCCCCCAGCCTCCAGGTGATAACCTTGAGAACCAATAGCCTGGTGACCGCTGAAGAGGGCAGAACAGGGCTGGAGCTCCTTCAAATCGCCATTCCCAGAGAACTGTCATGATGTGACCTGTCCAGTGGTTCCCTGGAAGAACCTATTTGTAAGGTTGTCTTTATTTAACCTGACTTGAAGCCTACCCCATGTGAACAGCCTCTTTCCCCAGGTCATTTATCAGAAACAATCAGAAGTTGATCATCTGGGCCGGCCCGGTGGCGCACTGCTACAGTGCGCCGCTTGGGAAGTGTGGCGGCGCTCCCGCCGAGGGTTCGGATCCCACATACGGACCGGCTGCTCACTGGCTGAGGCGAGGAGCGGGGGCAACACCGAGGGTTGCGATCCCGTTGCCGGTCCCGGTCCGGTACGGGCGCGACACTGTGGGTTGCGATCCGTTGCCGGTCACGAAAATAGACAAAAAGACAAAAAAAAAAAAAGAAGTTGATCATCTTGGCTGTCTGAAATATTGGATAATAGCTGTCACAAACTACAGGCTAACCAAAACCCATGAATGGAAAAGCTAGGAAATAAGATGCCCATAGGCGGTTTTGAAAACCTCACATACATATTCCTAGGAATTTAGAAGGCCACACACATGCTCAGAGACCTTAAGCTCCCACCTATGGATAACCTTGAGGCTCCACATAAACAGGAAGTGAAGGCTAAGGTGGGGTTGTAAACTGCATGGCAGAGTGTTAAAGGCTTGTCCCAAAATGTATAAAGAGCCTCTCAACTTACACTTGGATATGCTTCCAGGCATTGAAAGAAATTTCTGTCTAAAACAGAGCAGAGACTTCAGTGTCCACATGCAACAAAGAATACAGGTTTTATACAGAATTAGTTCAAAAAAGTCACTAACCAACCAACCAACAATAGCAAACAGCAACAACAACAAAGTCTAGGGACATTTAATTTCCAAAATCTGAATTTCAGAGCAGAGTTGCCACATTATATTATTTAAAATGTCTAGTTATCACCAAAAAAACTAGGATGCATGCAAAGAAAAGAGATGGTATAGTCCACACATTGGGAAGAAAGGTGTCAATAGAAACTATCTTTGAGGAAACGCAAACATTAGACTTACTCGACATAGACTGTAAATTGGCTATTTTAAATATATTCAAAGAACTAAAGGAAACTGCATATAATGAACAAAAAGAAAATATGGGAACAATGTCTCATCACATAGACAGTATCAATGAGGTAGAAATAATTTTTAAAAAGAAAGAGAAATTCTGGAGTTGAAAAATATAGTTACTAACAAAAATCACTAGAGGGCTCAGCAAATGTGAGCAGGCAGAAGAAAGAACCAGCAAACTTGAAGATAGGTGACAGATTATCCAGTCTGCGGAACAAAAAGAGAAAAGAATGAGGAAAAACGAACAGAGCCTCAAAGACCTGTGGGACACCATCAAGTGTGCCAACACACATAACAGGAATGCCAGAGGGAGAGGAGAGAAAGGGACAGAAAGAAATTTAAAGAAATAATGGCCAAAAGCTTCCCAAATTTGTTGCAAACTTCTCCAAAATGTGCATTAATCTGCACATCCAAGGAGTTCAACAAACTCAATGAAGGATTAAACTCAAAGAGATCCATACCTAGACCCATCACAAAGATCAAAAATCAAAGAGAGAATCTTGAAAGCAGCAAGAGAAAAATGGCTCACTGTGTATGAAGGATCTTCAGAAACTAGCTGACTTCATTAAACACCAGAGGCCAGAGGGCAGTGGGAGGGCATATTCAAAGTACTGAGAAAAAGACTACCAACCAAAAATTCTACATTCTGCAAAACTAGCCATAAGGAGAAATTAAGACATTCCCAGATAAGCAAAGAATCTGTCACAAGCAGACCTGTCCAACAGGAAATACTAAAGGGAGTTCTTCAGGCTGAAGTGAAATGACACTAGACAGGAGGAACTCAACCCTACTTGTTAAAATAAAGAGCACTGGCAAAGGTAACTACATAGGTAAATATAAAAAACAGTATAAATGTCTTTTTGGTTTATAACTCTTTTTTTCTCTGATTTGAAATGCAACTGCATAAAGCAATAATTATAAATGTGTGGATGCGTATACCACGTATAAAGATGTAATATCCATGACAATAACAGCACAAAAGGGGAAAAGGAATGGAATTATAAAGGAGCAAAACTTTTGTATATTGTAATTAAACAGGCATTAATCCTAAATAGACTTACTATAGACAAGATGTTAATTTTAGCCTCAGGACAATCACTAAGAAAATAACTCAAAAAAACACCATAAAAGAAACTTCAAGGGTTAATTAAAATGGTACAGTAGAGGGCCAGCCCGGTGGTGCACTGGAGAGTGCGCCACTTGGGAGTGTGGTGGCGCTCCCGCTGAGGGTTCAGATCCCATGTGGAGACTGGTTCCCGCTCACTGGCTGAGCACGGTGCACGCGCAACACCGAGGGTTGCGATCCCGTTGCCGGTCCCTGGTATGGGCACGACACCGAGGGTTGCGATCCCGTTACCGGTCAGTAAAAAAGACAAAAAAAGGAAAAAAAAAAAACAAGGTACAGTAGAAAATATCTATTTCAAACAAAAGGCAACAATAATGGAGAAACAGAGGAACAAAAAGATATAAGACACAGCAAAATTACCTTATCAGTAATTACACTAAATGTAAATTGGTTGAACACTGCAATTCAACACAGGGAAATCCTTTATTTTAACCCAAACGTACCTTGGTTATTTCATCAGATATGCTATAATCCAGGAATCTCAAAAGGGTCAGATAAATGCGGAATTTGTTCAGCACAGAAGGCAGCACCGCTGAGAGAAGGCTGTTCATGTATTCCTCCATGTTTGGTGGAATTAGCTGGGGTTGTAAGTGAATCTGGCAGTCTGCCTGAAAAGAGAAATAGTCCACAGTATTTTCTAGGTCCCCAAATCAATCTACATTCTCAGGAGGATGTATCATCTCTATCGGCCCCTAAGGGAATTAGAAAATACTATTTATTATTGGGGGGGTGGGGGGTGTCAGTTTTTAAGATTATTTTATGTGCACTATAACTGCCTCAGCAATAACTACAAAAGTTAACTTTTTCTTGGTTACTTATAATGTTTCCTCACTGGTATCAGTAAACATATAAAATGGTAGCCTGCCTCTACAAAAGCAGCTAATTAAAATGTTAATCATGGGCCAGCCCGGTGGCACACTCAGTAGAGTGCAGCGCTTGGGAGCGCAGCAGCGCTCCCGCTGAGGGTTCGGATCCCATATAGAGACCGGTCCGCTCACTGGTTGAGCGTGGTGCAGGCGCGACACCGAGGGTTGTGATCCCGTTGCCCATCACGGTACGGGCGTGACACCGAGGGTTGCGATCCCGTTACCAGTCACGAAAAATGACAAAAAAAAAAAAAAAAAGGATAAAATGTTAATCACACTTTCCCACAGAAAACTTACCAATGAGCCATTTCATCCTTAGTCAAGGCTGTTTCTCATCAGTCGGAGTTGAAACTATTATACAGAGAAACTATCCACCTTTAAACCACTGGGGGTATCTCTCCTCATCCTCACAATTAAAAGCTCTATCAGCCACTCTGATGACTCACCATTTCACCATAAAACATACAAATAATTACCAAGAGATTAGGAACATTTTAAAAGGAAATCTAAAATACTTTTTCACATATGATTAGCAAAAAACAACTGGACAAAGGCAGTAAGAACACAAGTGTGGAAATTAATTAGGCGATTTACTGACAGCTTCTGCTTTCTGCACCTAGATGTGGGAGTTTCTACTGCCAATAGCTTTGCTTGTTTTGTGGCTTGCTGAGATCTGGTTCTTGGTAGATGTAAGTTTTCATCCCAAGGCAGGAACAAAATAATCAATTCCCATATTAATTATCAGCAGACACAATTCTTTAAACAAATATAACTTCTTAATAATAAGCAGCACCAAGAAACAATGAAAATATAGCTTTCCAACCACCTCCCTCCATTTAAAAACACCGTATGTCCTCACTCACAAGTGGGAGCTAAGAAAAAAGAAAAGAAAGAAAAGAAACAAAGAGAGACCACAATAAAACACTCAACTTTCAGAAGGAGAGAAAAGCAGGAGGGGAGAGAGGTTAGAGAGTAATTGGGTAAGGGACACAAAGAGTAATTACAATTTGTAATGATAAACATGCTAAGAGTATTGATTTGATCACCACATACTGTACACAAATACTGATAGTCAACTCTGCACCCCATAAATGTGTAAAATCAAAAATAAATAATTTTAAAAAACCCCAGAATTTAAATAAATAAATACATAAAAGTTAAAAAATAAAAATGACTCATCGTACCGGGAGGAGTGACCTCCCCTCCGAAGTAATAAAAACATTAATATTGCAGGGGAATTCCATCTGGTGGTAACTGAAGTCATAATCCACCTTCTGCCAAGTTATTAGGTTGCTCAGAGCAGTCACATTATGAACACCTAGAAAAGCAAAAAAATAATTTTCAGTCATTTCATTTTAATCACCTAAACAAATTAGTTTTGCTGACATTGATTATATGATGTTTTCACTGCTTTAATAAAGGATATGAGGCACTATCCAATTTACTAAGCTAAATGTCACTAAGCTAAATGTTCATTAGATAATAAGCTTCACAGGCAGTATCAGTCAAGCTAGAACTTTCCGGGGCCAAGACTCCCCAAAATCTTATACCAAGCATCTGGTATACATGCAGACACAAAACAGGTTCCCAATAAGTATGATTATTTTCTAGGAGGTGTGTTCACAGGATCTGAATTATACGGTAAGACTAAAAACTATTTTTTTTTTTTTTTTTTGTCTTTTTCCGTGTCTGGCAACGGATTGCAACCCTCAGTGTCGCCCCCGCACCGGACCGGCACCGGACCGGGACCGGCAACGGGACCGCAACCCTCGGTGTTGCTCCCGCGCCTCGCTCAGCCAGTGAGCGGGAACCGGTCTGTATGTGGGATCCGAACCCTCAGGCGGGAGCGCCGCTGCACTTCCCAAGTGGCGCACTATCCAGTGCGCCACCGGGCCGGCCCCTAAAAACTATTTTTATACATAGATAAGATTATTGAATTTTACGGATTCTATACTCACCTTTGCCTTAAATGTGTCCAGTCCACATTGGTTTTTCTTCTACCTTTACCTCTTGAACTTATCACCAGCAATGTATCTTAATTCTCTTCATTTGAGCACGAATAAAGCAATCTGATTTCTTGTAATTTTATAACATATTCCATAAATGAGGTTAGTTCAAACCATCGGATCTATTAAGTATTTTTTTCAGAGATTCTCAGAAAAATGTTTGCAAACTTCGCAATGGGAGGTAAGCAATGTTTTATTAGATCTTTTCTAGGCTTCTCTTTTGAGGTAATAGATGACTATGGGCAAAAACTTCTTCCAGTTTCAGCCTTTAAAAAGCTATTTGTTCTATTGTACTAGGTAGGAATACTATAACAAAACATAGTCGGTGAACACAATTTAACTTGTTTATAATATACGCTTTAATCAAATTCATATGCCAAACCCTTATCTTATATGAATTTTTCTTAGTCCACAGATACTCTTTTAGAAAGTCACTACTAGATCTGGCTTTAACAGGAAGAAAGTTAGAAATGGAAGGGAAACGTCTATGTACACACCTGGGGTGTCGAGCTGCCCTTGCTCCAGAAGAGTCTCATCGATTACGAGAGATGTATTGTTGGGCAGCTGGAGGAGTCCACTGGCCAAGCGATTGGCCGTATAGTCTTTGTGGGGAATGAATTTCAAATGGTTCATGTTCTCTATAGTCATCTGTAGACGAAAAGACTACAAGAAAAATTTTTTTAATGAGCAAGGACCTAAGTTTCCCTGTTTTAAGAAAATATATATTTGGAGTTAAGCATTATATTTTATATGGAAAGAATGACCACATAAATTTCTAAGGGGGTATCGACATGGTTTCTTGAATTCCTAGAAGCAAAAATAATATCTATATCCTACATTAGAACTTCACTCATTCTATGAGCTGCTTTATTCTCAAATGTCTTGTTCAATATTCTTGAAGAATAATTTGTATTTCACCAATGAAACAAATGGTAGACAACTGACATACACATATCAAATATCCAGAAGCTCAACTTCTTTCACCTAACACAAGCTAGCAAAACAGAAAACAAAATGTTTATTTTATTCATCATGACAGGGAGAGAAAAGCTTAAATTTCCTCGATGCTCTTTGAATTAAATCATATTCATTGATCATAGACCAATATAGACTTTTTTGAACAAGCTGTTCAGAGAAAAATCAAGGAGCAGAGGACGATGAGCTGTGGCGAGGTGCTGCAGATCTTGTGACTTACGCCAACCAGGCCGCATGCCGCCTTCTTGGCCAGACAGAGTGAGGATCTGCTCAACCCATTGCCATCTCCTCTTCCAGCTCCCTGAGACCACCACTGCCAACACCCTCTTCACTCTGCTTTATATTCCAATCCACTTTCCTACCACTCTAGTCTAAAAAGAAGTGTGAGTGGTAGGAGTGGTAGGAATAGGGGGAAGGCTGTCGAGGAAGAGGTAAGATATATTGCCAAAATTTAGAAGACTTTTGTATTTTGGCTCAGTGATTCTAAGGAAACAGGAAGGGGGTGGGGATACATTACAGAAACAAATGAACAGCCCCCCCCAAAAGCAGGGCCTGTCAAAACCAAAGGCGGCCATGAGCAGGGTCTAGCCTCAGCTCTGCCACATAAGCACAGGCAGGTCACTCGCACTTAAACTGTTGTAAGAATTAAATGAAATATTAGAGAGGCCAGTGTTTAGAAAAAGTTCACAGTGCTAGCAAGACATAAACACAGGAGTAATATAGGGGGATGGGATACGGTAAAAATGAAAATGTAAACAAACCCACTGCAAAGTGATGCAGAATGTAAAGGGAATGCCTTATATGCTATAACGTCTCTCTTCCTCAGATAATCCTTCCACACTGGAAAACAGAATCTGTGTCCTGAGTATGTGTTGCCTCAATCCTGGCCCCACAGCTCTGAGTGGCTCTAGGCTTCCTCTCTGATCTCTACCATCTCACCAGTGCTCAGTTCACGCCAGCCACACCAGTCCTCTGCCAGCATTCCTCAAGTGTGCCAAGCACATGGCTGCCTCAGTGCCTTTGCGCTTGTTCTCTGCATAGGACGGACACTTGCCAGCAGCCATCTGGCGTGCTCCTTCACTCCCATAAAGTCTCTCGTCGACAACAGCCTGACAGCAAGGCCTTCCCTAACCCCAGGGTGGCAACTCTATCCTGGTCCTCTGCCAGCTCTACCTATCCCATTCTCCCTGGGTTTTACTGTTCTTCAGGGCCCTTAAATTACATACTAAGTATGAGTTTATTTGTTGGTCTTCCACAACAAAAATTTAAACTCCATGAGTGCAGAGAATCTAGTTCAGTAATTCTCAAAATATGGTCCAGGGAACCCCCAGGGAACCCCCGTTTGTGTGGATACCCCTTTGTGAGGTCCATGAGGTCAAAATCATGCATGGATAAAAGAACCTTTCAATGTGGAAGGCAGACCAATGAATTTTATTACAGCAGAGTATGAAACTTTCATTGATAGGATTTCAGATTCCACACTGCAACTATCCTTTGAGAAAATGCCATATGGGATGAGTCTGGAGAAAATTGTGTTAAGTGAAATAAGCCAAACTAGAAAAGAGAAATATTGCACATTCTCACTAGGTAGGTAGGTAGGTAGGAAGGAAGGAAGGAAGGAAGGAAGGCAGGCAGGCAGGCAGGCAGGCAGGCAGACCACAACAATTCTGTGAACTTTCAGAAGGAGAGAACAAACCTAGGGTTACTAGAGATGGGGGGGAGGGAGGAAGGGGGTTGGGGGAGGGATAGGTTGGGTAAAGGGCATAAAGAAAAATCATGATTTGTAATAATGAATATGCTAATAATAATGAAAAATAATAAATTTTAAAAAATGCCATGTGGACAGTTTTGGTCTAGTATCGAAGAAGAATATCCACAGTTATCTGAAAAGGCTATTAAAACACTCCTTCCTTTGCCAACTATTTTTCCATCTGTGCGAGGCCAGTTTTCCTTAATATACTTCAGTCAAACATATTATAATGAACTCAGATATGACAGAATAAATTCAGATATGAGAATCCAGTTGTCTTGTATTAATCTAGACATTACAGAGATTTACAAAAATGGAAAACTCACTTTTATCACTAATTTTTTCTCTTTTGAGAAAAGTTGTTTTTATAAAAATGTTCATATGTAACAGTTTATTATTTCTTTCTTTTTTTTTTTTTAAAAGATGACCGGTAAGGGGATCTTAACCCTTGACTTGGTGTTGTCAGCACCACGCTCACCCAGGAAGCTAACCAGCCATCCCTATATGGGATCTGAACCCGTGGCTTTGGTGTTATCAGCACCACACTCTCCCAATCCCTATATGGGATCCGAACCCACGGCCTTGGTGTTATCAGCACCACACTCTGCCGAGTGAGCCACGGGCCGGCCCCCAGTTTATTATTTCTAATGTATTGACATTTTAATATATTTTGCTTTAATTTCTAATGTGGTAAATTAACACATGAGAACCCACAGCTCTTTGAGTCCTCAACGTTTTTTTCAGAGTGTAACGTGAGTCTGAGGAGAGCAAGAACCGCTGCTCTTCTCTGGTCCCCTGCTGCTGCGGGACGGTCTGGACGAGTGTTAGCACTTAGAGACACTCAGTAAATTTGGTCCAATGAATGATCTAGTTCAACATCTTAAATTTCCAAAGTAAGAGGTGATCAGTATTTTTAGTCACATGACTAATCAAAAGCAATCCCCCTGTTCCCAAGATCTTATCACCTCACAAATACTGCATTTCAGATGCCCTGGCAAATACAGGTCGCTCGACTTTCCAAATAGGAATTAAAGTTGGGGCAAAAGGGATAAAGATCGTTATTACCTCAGCTACAAGAATTATGCTCTGATAATTTAGTTTATTTAGATTTAAGATTTTAATGCACACAAAGGATACCAAATTGCACAAATTGTCATCAACAGAATATAATTTCAAAGGAGTTACTACAGTTGTGCTAATTGTTAGACTTGTAGAAATGTGTGCGAAGGCAATAAGAAAGGGGCAGCAATAAAAAAAGAGCATTTTAAATTACATAACTTGGCAGGCTTTTTCTTCCCTTAAATGAGATCTATTAAACTCTTAAAGTTAAAGATTTGGGTTAAATGAAGGACAATCAGATGGATTTGTTAAGTGTGCTTAAGTTTATAATAGTATTTATATTGATCTTACTGCTGGAACAAGGTGTTGAATAATTCGATACAAGTGTTCTGTGAAGGTACTATTCCGTGGGCAACCACTCAAGTTAACTGTAAATTTTCCTAATGGAAGAACATCTCTTCTCATATATCTAGGAAAAAAAAAGAGAAATAAATCAATAAGATACTGAAGCAATTTCCTGATTTCCATCAAAAAGAAAATAAAGAAAAATTAGCTTAATATTGTCATTAAAAATAAAGCAGGGCTGGCTGGTTAACTCAGTTAGGTACAGCATGGTGTTATAACACCAAGGTCAAGGATTTGGATCTCCATACCAGCCAGTCACCAACTCAAAAACAAAAACCCAGAACACTGTGACCAGTTACGTTATTTCTCAGAACAGCAGCAATAAAATTAGCAGCCAGTATTTAGTACTTTTATATAAATGCTGATCATATGCCAGCAACTGTTTCTGAGTACTGCAAATGCTTTCTCATTTAATCCCCGAACATCTGAGGTAGGTACTATTATCTTCCCTTTATAGCTGAGAAATCCGAGGTGCAGAGATTTTAAGTAACATGTTCCTCTAGCCAGAAAGTGATAGAGCTAGGATTTGAACCCAGGTAGTTTGGTTCCAGAGTCTGTGTTCTCAACTATTATGTACTACTGCCTCAGATCCCATCCAAGGAAAGATAAGATTTGCAATACAAAGAAGTTCACTGCAGTGTTTTTTATAGTAGAGAAAAACTAGGAAAATCTAACATTTAGGGAAGTGGTTACAGTTTGGTACAACAGTTATAATGAAATGCTGTGCAGCCATTAAAAAAGTCATGAAGAATTATGATGGGAAAATGTTTAATATATATTAAATGCTACAAGCAAGATATGGATCTGTGCTTAGAGTAGAACTGAGATCTATGCAGGTACGTACAAATATGCAAACAGAAAAAGATAAACATGTACAAAATATTAACTGACATTATCTCTAAGTGGTAAGATTACAGATGATTTCTATTTTCTTCTTTACATTCTTGGAACTTGTTGAAGGAGCACATTACTTTTGAAATCAGAAAACAGAAAAATAAGGTGAAGTCAAAGGGGGTGCTAATGTCGATGTACAAGTTAAATGTACACATGATGTACCTCGTTGTTAGAAGCAGAGCCTTGGGAATGTATAAACAGAGAGTTCGGAATGCAAAAAGGATAAAATAGCTCATTTTACTCATTAGCCAGGTTCTTTATCTGATTATGGCTCTAAAATTTAAGGGGACAATCAAAATACTATATGTGTAACTGTGAGAAAAGGTGAAAAACTGAATCTGTTTATGACTTAGTGTAATACTTGCTACACTGAACAAATAAAAACCATTTGATGATGAAGCCTAATGAATTAAAACTCAGAAATGACATCAGACGTTTTCCTGATCTTTTCCAGTTTTGACACACCAGACTCTCTTCATTCCCCCAGGGACATAGCACTTACACTGTAGAGATGAGATGTAATATAAGGTATTCAGCAGCCAAACTGTCTCCCAAAAGGGCATGAGTGAGGAATCCAAGCAGTTCTGCTCTAACTGGAGACAATTCGGACATGAAACTTGAAACGACTGGAGGAGGAAGGAAGACCAGATTCAGAATACACACATCAGTTCCTCTCGAGCGTCTTAGAGTAAAAGACAACTACGTGAACAAGGCACTTCAATTCAGTTGATGACTAGGAGATACTTAAAATATTAGTCAGTAAGTCATGCCAATCTTGACAGCTTGTGTACTTTTTTTTTTTTTTTGCCTCATTTCAATGAAGAGAATTAACATTAAAAGGGAAAGGGGCCAAAGAAACAGAGATTACTGGAAAAACTTATTCTGGTGAATGAAGACCTGACTCTTAATTCTTCTATGACCACATGTTCCAGGCAGCTCCAGACAAACACTGAGGTAAGTCTGTGGTCCGCTAGGTTTTAACACTTACACTTACAGGTTTTGCTCTCCTCTTTGTTAAGGCAAGCAGGCAATAATGGATTGATGTGCTGCAACTTCTGGGCTAAAATCACATGGATCCTCGGCACGAGGGAAGCAGGAGGGCTGTGCACTTTCTGCTCTTCTGCTGTGTCTGTGCATTCCATTGGATCCAGAAGGGCAGAGGCATCCCTGTGGAGAGATGATAAAGCTTCAATTTAGAGAGACATCAACTGTACAGATGTAAAAATAATATGCATCTCTGAAGACAAAATTAGAATTCCAGCCAAGAACATTTTCACCAATACATCTCCTTAAAGAACAGAAACTGGCTCCTCATTCTAAAATGTTATTATGATATAACGTATTTATTCCATTATTCAAGAACAATTTATTTTACTCAGTATGCTACCACTGCAACAAATGGGATATAGAATGCCACTCATCAGGTTATTTCAAAACGCAGATATTCTATCAGCTGAGACATCAAGTACTTCATAGCACATCTCAAAAACTGGGAGCTTTTTCTCAAGTCACCTGGTATCTATTTTTCAGTATGTGAAGAATCCATGCATCTCTATCTTGCTAATTTTCTTGGGTTTTATTCTTACACGATACCTCCATTTAATAGTGAGGAGGTAAGCAATGAAAACAAAGTGTGAATTTCTCAGATTTGCTAAATTAGATGAAAGATTTATTGTGCGATGACTAAAACAAATGACTAAGATTTTTTAGGTCTTCAGACTTTATAGATTCTACAGACTCTGGAGAAATAAATTCATACTACTATCTCTTAATATGAGAATAATGACAACCTTTTATATATAGTATGTACCACGAAATGGACAATGTTCAATGCTTTGCACACACAAATTCATTAAAACCTCAGAACTGCCCTTATTTACAGTGAAAAAACCAAACCAAAGGTGACATAGCTAGTAAGGGCCAAATCAGGATTCCAACCCAGGCAGCCTGTTTCAATCTGTGCTCTTTACCTTCTAAACTAAACTGCCTCAGTAATGAAATAACTAAAGTAGGAAAGTAATCATAACCAGGAATAGCCAAGATGAGGAATTTCATGTACTATTAAGGGACTGTTGTTTAAGTTTATTTAAAGTTGTTTAAAATTTTTTTTACTTTTTTTTTTTTTTAGTGTAGAAAATGTAAGTTCTTCCTATGCAGAAACCAAGATGAATATCCAATATTCAAAAAAGGACTCTATGGTAGAGGGGAGAATATCTATCCTTTCTTTTGGCAATTTCAAAACAAAACAAAACAAAAAAGAAAGAGGAAAATCTGGATTTCCAAGACGTATAGTATTGTTAAGTGAAAAAAAAGTCAAAAAGAGTACATATATTATGTCACCTTTTATAGAAGAAAGAAGGAGGAATAAACTATACACATATTTAGTCATTCTTGCAAAAAAGAAATACAGGAAAGATAAGCAGAAACTGAGATTGGTTCCCTAGGGAAGCTGGGTGGGAACAGGAGAGCAGGGAAAGCACTTCTGAGTATCTTTCCATATAGTTTTGATTTGCAACAATGTTAAATGTTTCCTATATTTTTAAAAAAATCAAAACAATAGGGATAGAGAAGAAACTCTGAAGTGAAACTCAAGCAGACACAAATGAACTTATGTGAAATGAATAATGAAATCACACTGAAGGGGGAGAAAAGTTACCTGAGTAACTCTGGAACACAGTGCTCTGACTATGTAGCCTCATTCTAAAATAAAAACGATCTGGAAACTCTAGTTTCTAGGTTTGCGTTTTGTAGTGGTGTGGGTTACCATTCTGAAATTCCCTTCTGTGTATGGCAGAATTGAGCAAATGATATACTGAGGATAATAGGAGTCAAGTTTCTTTCTGTTAGAAAAGGGAGCTACAAATACGGAAAGGAGGACAAGTAGAGTAACACCATGGTGCTAAACTGGAATTAGAAATATAGTATGAACTCATGGTTTTTAAAAGACTTAGAAATATATGAAGACACATGTATATGTGAATGTATATGTGTGTGTATGTAAATGTGTATACATATATACATACATAAATGTGTGTATGTATTCTAGCTCTGTTTGCTAAAAGGGCTTAGAAGCAAAGCTAACCCAATGCCAATGAGCACGCCTAGCACTCAGATCTTGATTTTTAAATATAATTCCTCTCTAAAAGAAACTGGTGCTGTTTGAAAAAATAGCTGATATTTGGGCTGGAGCATGGAAAATAACAAGATGAGGTCTAAACAGCTTAATATGCCAGAAAATACTTGTAAATTTTAAAAAATGATGAGGTCACCTCAGGAAAAGGACCCAGAGCCTGCCTAAAGTGGCTCCCACTAGCCAAAACTGGAAAAATTTGACTCAAAATAAACGGTACACGGGCCAGCCTGGTGGTGCACTCGGTTGAGTGTAGCGCTTGGGAGCGCGACGGCACTCCCGCCGAGGGTTCAGATCCCATATAGAGACCGGTCCACTCACTGGCTGAGCGCGGTGTGGGCGCAACACCGAGGGTTGCGATCCCGTTGCCGGTCACGAAAAAAGACAAAACAAACAAACAAAAAAATAAATAAATGGTACTAACTTTGAATGAAGTAAGAATCTATCAGTCCATAGTAATACAAATAAATAAATTACTTAAATAAATGGGAGAAGAAAAACCTCTATTTATTTCTTGGTAGAATGCCAATAAACAAATGTAAAACGGGAGAAAGGTCGGGTATTAATTGGGTGGGAGACATGTGGAATAATCACAATTTGTGGTAATGGGCATGTTGATAGTATTGATCTGGCCATCACCTCTGGCACAAGTGGTGAAAGTCAGCTTTGTACTCCATGAATATGCATAATAAAAAATAAATAAATAAATAAATGTAGAAGTAACAACTTAGAGACTCAGCATCATAGTAATAATTGATTCGAGGAAGAATCATCAATGGATGCTAAAGTCAGTTAGTAAATGTTTAATGAGAAACTGGATATTTACATAGTCTCTAAGTATCTTCCTCCAAATTACTTAATTACAAAGTGAAAAACAATAACTTTATAGGAGACACCCCTGGTAGACACCACCTTAACTAGGTGATCAAAACTAACAGTACCAGTAATGGGACAAACTGATATCCTGTGTCTCCTGCTGTAATGCCCTGAGAAGGACACATCTACCACTTGCGTGGTACTCCTGCACAAAATTCCTATCTTGAATCTAATCATGAGGAAAACCAGATACACACAACCTGAAAGACATTCTACAAAATAACTGGCTTGTACTCGTCAAAAGTGTTAAGGCAGTCTGCTCTCTGCCATGAGAGGACGGCCATAAGCCAGGAAGTGGCCCTCACTAGACACCAGATCTGCCAGTGCTTTGATCTTGGACTTTGCAACCTCCAGAACCATGAAATGTAAATTTCTGTTGTTTAAGCCAAAAAAAAAAAAAAAAAAAAAAAATGTCCAGGCCATGAAAAACAAAAGAAGGCAGAGGACTATTCCACATTAATGCGATGAGTGAAGCTATGGCTCCTGGACTGGGGGTGGGGGTCCGGGCAAGTGCAAGGAAGGAAGAACATGATTGAGACCATTAGTGAGATTAGTACAGACCATTAGTACAGACTGTGAATGAGTATATCATGTATTTGTGGTGAATTCCCTAGTTTTACCTGTACTCTGATTATATATGAGAAAGTCCTTGTTCTTAGAAAATAATGACTCAAGTACTTAGGGGTAAAAGGGTTTGATGTCTGCCACGTACTCTCAAGTATTTCAGGAAAATGTGTGCATAAATAGAGAACACAAATGACAAAGCACATGGGGCATAAGTGTTGACAACTGGTAAATCTGGGTAAAGGAGAAAAGGGAGTTCTCTGTAACTATATTGCAACTTTTCTGAAAGTTTAATATTATATCAAAATAAAAAGAGCAAACAGACTCACCTTTCATCAGTATTTAGTATACTTAGCACAGGATCCACAGATAGTATGCCATATAACTCAAGAACATCATTTACTTTGAAACAATCCCAATCTTCATAGACCTAATAAGAGACCACATGAAGTCACGTTTTTAGGACTAAATGACACAAAAAAAGCCTAAGATATTAGTCTTGAAGTTAAAGTTATAATAATATCTTAGAATTTTAGATCAGGAAATAGACCTTAAAACAACTCCTTTATTTCATAAATTGACACCAAGAGAGGTAAGGTACTTGCCTAAAGTCATTCTGCTAGTTCACAAGTAAGTTAAAAACTCCTGACTCCCAGATCAATGTCTGTTTTCAATATACCTCACTAATTCAAAGAAAAGGCTTTTCCCAAAAGTTGATAGTCAATTAAAACTAGAAACATACTCAAAACTAGTGGAATGAGGGGGGGGGGGGAACCTATTAACCACACCAAGAACAGGAAATAAAAAACCAGGATGATTAACTTTGGGCTTACTCATGAACTATGCAACATTAGGAGGATTAACACAAAAGTCAGAATGGCCATGAGCTTTTTCACAATTAAAAAAAACACAAAATTTCAAAATTGTCTGTCATGACAGACTTTAGTAACTGTCAATTCCTATTTCTGGTGAGACCTGATAGAAGCATGGCAGGGAAAGAATCTGTAATTTGGCCCCTGTGCTATATATTGAGAATGCCATTTAAGTTAAAACCACGAAGAAGAAGAATGGAAATTCTCAATGAACATTTTTTAACCTTATCTCATTTGTTCACCTATCAGGGTCAAAAAAACCACAATAAGCAAGAGAGGAGAACAAACTTCTCATGGGATTTTTCCTCCTAATCTATTTTGCTTTAAATACAAGTGAGAAATGGGTTTTGAAAAAAGAAAGAACAATGGCAAAAATGAAGTAGATATTATGAAGTTAAAAATGATATAGGGGGCCGGCCCGGTGGCGCACTGGATAGTGCGCTGCTTGGGAAGCGTGGCGGCGCTCCCGCCCGAGGGTTCGGATCCCACATGCAGACCGGTTCCCGCTCACTGGCTGAGCGAGGCGCGGGAGCGACACCGGGGGTTGTGATCCCGTTGCCGGACACAGAAAAAGACAAAAGACAAAAAAAAAAAAAAAAAAAAAAAAAAAAAAAAAAAAAAAAAAAAAAAAGGAGG